>NC_086110.1:77602937-77902937 GCF_963921235.1 Mobula hypostoma
CCAGAAACACCAGTACCCCTCAAACCCCTCACCTCTCCACCCAGAAACACCAGTATCCCTCAAACCCCTCACCTCTCCACCCAGAAACACCAGTATCCCTCAAACCCCTCACCTCTCCACCCAGAAACACCAGTACCCCTCAAACCCCTCACCCCTCCACCCAGAAACACCAGTACCCCTCAAACCCCTCACCCCTCCACCCATAAACACCAGTACCCCTCAAATCCCTCACCTCTCCACCCAGAAACACCAGTACCCCTCAAACCCCTCACCCCTCCACCCAGAAACACCAGTACCCCTCAAACCCCTCACCTCTCCACCCAGAAACACCAGTATCCCTCAAACCCCTCACCTCTCCACCCAGAAACACCAGTACCCCTCAAACCCCTCACCCCTCCACCCAGAAACACCAGTATCCCTCAAACCCCTCACCTCTCCACCCAGAAACACCAGTATCCCTCAAACCCCTCACCTCTCCACCCAGAAACACCAGTACCCCTCAAACCCCTCACCTCTCCACCCAGAAACACCAGTACCCCTCAAACCCCTCACCCCTCCACCCAGAAACACCAGTATCCCTCAAACCCCTCACCTCTCCACCCAGAAACACCAGTACCCCTCAAACCCCTCACCCCTCCACCCAGAAACACCAGTACCCCTCAAACCCCTCACCCCTCCACCCAGAAACACCAGTACCCCTCAAACCCCTCACCTCTCCACCCAGAAACACCAGTATCCCTCAAACCCCTCACCCCTCCACCCAGAAACACCAGTACCCCTCAAACCCCTCACCCCTCCACCCAGAAACACCAGTACCCCTCAAACCCCTCACCCCTCCACCCAGAAACACCAGTATCCCTCAAACCCCTCACCTCTCCACCCAGAAACACCAGTACCCCTCAAACCCCTCACCCCTCCACCCAGAAACACCAGTATCCCTCAAACCCCTCACCCCTCCACCCAGAAACACCAGTACCCCTCAAACCCCTCACCCCTCCACCCAGAAACACCAGTACCCCTCAAACCCCTCACCTCTCCACCCAGAAACACCAGTACCCCTCAAACCCCTCACCTCTCCACCCAGAAACACCAGTACCCCTCAAACCCCTCACCCCTCCACCCAGAAACACCAGTACCCCTCAAACCCCTCACCTCTCCACCCAGAAACACCAGTATCCCTCAAACCCCTCACCCCTCCACCCAGAAACACCAGTACCCCTCAAACCCCTCACCTCTCCACCCAGAAACACCAGTACCCCTCAAACCCCTCACCCCTCCACCCAGAAACACCAGTACCCCTCAAACCCCTCACCCCTCCACCCAGAAACACCAGTATCCCTCAAACCCCTCACCCCTCCACCCAGAAACACCAGTACCCCTCAAACCCCTCACCTCTCCACCCAGAAACACCAGTACCCCTCAAACCCCTCACCCCTCCACCCAGAAACACCAGTATCCCTCAAACCCCTCACCCTCTCCACCCAGAAACACCAGTACCCCTCAAACCCCTCACCTCTCCACCCAGAAACACCAGTACCCCTCAAACCCCTCACCCCTCCACCCAGAAACACCAGTATCCCTCAAACCCCTCACCCCTCCACCCAGAAACACCAGTACCCCTCAAACCCCTCACCTCTCCACCCAGAAACACCAGTATCCCTCAAACCCCTCACCTCTCCACCCAGAAACACCAGTATCCCTCAAACCCCTCACCCCTCCACCCAGAAACACCAGTATCCCTCAAACCCCTCACCCCTCCACCCAGAAACACCAGTACCCCTCAAACCCCTCACCCCTCCACCCAGAAACACCAGTACCCCTCAAACCCCTCACCCCTCCACCCAGAAACACCAGTACCCCTCAAATCCCTCACCTCTCCACCCAGAAACACCAGTATCCCTCAAACCCCTCACCTCTCCACCCAGAAACACCAGTATCCCTCAAACCCCTCACCTCTCCACCCAGAAACACCAGTATCCCTCAAACCCCTCACCTCTCCACCCAGAAACACCAGTATCCCTCAAACCCCTCACCCCTCCACCCAGAAACACCAGTACCCCTCAAACCCCTCACCTCTCCACCCAGAAACACCAGTACCCCTCAAACCCCTCACCTCTCCACCCATAAACACCAGTACCCCTCAAATCCCTCACCTCTCCACCCAGAAACACCAGTATCCCTCAAACCCCTCACCCCTCCACCCAGAAACACCAGTATCCCTCAAATCCCTCACCCCTCCACCCAGAAACACCAGTACCCCTCAAACCCCTCACCTCTCCACCCAGAAACACCAGTACCCCTCAAACCCCTCACCCCTCCACCCAGAAACACCAGTACCCCTCAAATCCCTCACCCCTCCACCCAGAAACACCAGTATCCCTCAAACCCCTCACCCCTCCACCCAGAAACACCAGTACCCCTCAAACCCCTCACCCCTCCACCCAGAAACACCAGTATCCCTCAAACCCCTCACCCCTCCACCCAGAAACACCAGTATCCCTCAAATCCCTCACCTCTCCACCCATAAACACCAGTACCCCTCAAACCCCTCACCCCTCCACCCAGAAACACCAGTATCCCTCAAATCCCTCACCCCTCCACCCATAAACACCAGTACCCCTCAAACCCCTCACCCCTCCACCCAGAAACACCAGTACCCCTCAAACCCCTCACCTCTCCACCCAGAAACACCAGTACCCCTCAAACCCCTCACCTCTCCACCCAGAAACACCAGTACCCCTCAAATCCCTCACCTCTCCACCCAGAAACACCAGTATCCCTCAAACCCCTCACCCCTCCACCCAGAAACACCAGTACCCCTCAAATCCCTCACCTCTCCACCCAGAAACACCAGTATCCCTTAAACCCCTCACCTCTCCACCCAGAAACACCAGTACCCCTCAAATCCCTCACCCCTCCACCCAGAAACACCAGTATCCCTCAAACCCCTCACCCCTCCACCCAGAAACACCAGTACCCCTCAAATCCCTCACCTCTCCACCCAGAAACACCAGTACCCCTCAAATCCCTCACCTCTCCACCCAGAAACACCAGTACCCCTCAAACCCCTCACCCCTCCACCCAGAAACACCAGTACCCCTCAAACCCCTCACCTCTCCACCCAGAAACACCAGTATCCCTCAAACCCCTCACCTCTCCACCCAGAAACACCAGTACCCCTCAAACCCCTCACCTCTCCACCCAGAAACACCAGTACCCCTCAAACCCCTCACCCCTCCACCCAGAAACACCAGTACCCCTCAAACCCCTCACCTCTCCACCCAGAAACACCAGTACCCCTCAAATCCCTCAGCTCTCCACCCAGAAACACCAGTATCCCACAAACCCCTCACCCCTCCACCCAGAAACACCAGTACCCCTCAAACCCCTCACCCCTCCACCCATAAACACCAGTATCCCTCAAATCCGTCACCTCTCCACCCAGAAACACCAGTACCCCTCAAATCCCTCACCTCTCCACCCAGAAACACCAGTACCCCTCAGATCCCTCACCTCTCCACCCAGAAACACCAGTACCCCTCAAACCCCTCACCCCTCCACCCATAAACACCAGTACCCCTCAAATCCCTCACCTCTCCACCCAGAAACACCAGTACCCCTCAAACCCCTCACATCTCCACCCATAAACACCAGTATCCCTCAAACCCCACAACCCTCCACCCAGAAACACCAGTACCCCTCAAACCCCTCACCCCTCCACACAGAAACACCAGTACCCTTCAAACCCCTCACCCCCCACCCAGAAACACCAGTACCCCTCAAACCCTCACCTCTCCACCCAGAAACACCAGTATCCCTCAAACCCCTCACCTCTCCACCCAGAAACACCAGTATCCCTCAAACCCCTCACCCCTCCACCCAGAAACACCAGTACCCCTCAAACCCCTCACGTCTCCATCCAGAAACACCAGTACCCCTCAAACCCCTCACCCCTCCACCCAACAACACCAGTACCCCTCAACCCCTCGCCTCTCCACCCATAAACACCAGTATCCCTCAAACCCCTCACCTCTCCACCCAGAAACACCAGTACTCCTCAACCCCTCACCCCTCCACCCAGAAACACCAGTACCGCTCAACCCCTCACCTCTCCACCCAGAAACACCAGTACCCCTCAAATCCCTCAGCTCTCCACCCAGAAACACCAGAATCCCACAAACCCCTCACCCCTCCACCCAGAAACACCAGTACCCCTCAAACCCCTCACCTCTCCACCCAGAAACACCAGTACCCCTCAAACCCCTCACCCCTCCAACCAGAAACACCAGTACCCCTCAAATCCCTCACCCCTCCACCCAGAAACACCAGTATCCCTCAAACCCCTCACCTCTCCACCCAGAAACACCAGTATCCCTCAAATCCCTCACCTCTCCACCCAGAAACACCAGTACCCCTCAAACCCCTCACATCTCCACCCATAAACACCAGTACCCCTCAAACCCCTCACCTCTCCACCCAGAAACACCAGTATCCCTCAAACCCCTCACCTCTCCACCCAGAAACACCAGTATCCCTCAAACCCCTCACCCCTCCACCCATAAACACCAGTACCCCTCAACCCCTCACCTCTCCACCCAGAAACACCAGTATCCCTCAACCCCTCACCTCGCCACCCAGAAACACCAGTATCCCTCAAACCCCTCACCTCTCCACCCAGAAACACCAGTAGCCCTGAAACCCCTCACCCCTCCACCCATAAACACCAGTATCCCTCAAACCCCTCACCCCTCCACCCAGAAACACCAGTACCCCTCAAATCCCTCACCCCTCCACCCAGAAACACCAGTACCCCTCAAACCCCTCACCCCCACCCAGAAACACCAGTATCCCTCAAATCCCTCACCTCTCCACCCAGAAACACCAGTACCCCTCAAACCCCTCATCCCTCCATCCAGAAACACCAGTACCCCTCACCTCTCCACCCATAAACACCAGTACCCCCAAACCCCTCACCACTTCACCCATAAACACCAGTACCCCTCAACCCCTCACCTCTCCACCCATAAACACCAGTATCCCTCAAACCCCTCACCTCTCCACCCAGAAACACCAGTACCCCTCAACCGCTCACCCCTCCACCCAGAAACACAAGTACCCCTCAACCACTCACCTCTCCACCCAGAAACACCAGTATCCCTCAAACCCATCACCTGTCCACCCATAAACACCAGTATCCCTCAAACCGCTCACCTCTCCACCCAGAAACACCAGTATCCCTCAAACCCCTCACCCCTCCACCCAGAAACACCAGTACCCCTCAAACCCCTCACCTCTCCACCCAGAAACACCAGTACCCCTCAACCCCTCACCTCTCCACCCATAAAAACCAGTACCCCTTAAATCACTCACATCTCCACCCAGAAACACCAGTATCCCTCAAACCCCTCACCCCTCCACCCAGAAACACCAGTATCCCTCAAATCCCTTACCCCACCACCCAGAAACACCAGTACCCCTCAAACCCCTCACCTCTCCACTCAGAAACAGCAGTACCCCTCAAACCCCTCACCCCTCCAACCAGAAACACCAGTACCCCTCAAATCCCTCACCCCTCCACCCAGAAACACTAGTATCCCTCAAACCCCTCACCCCTCCACCCATAAACACCAGTACCCCTCAAATCCCTCACCCCTCCACCCATAAACACCAGTATCCCTCAAACCCCTCACCCCTCCACCCAGTAACACCAGTATCCCTCAAATCCCACACCCCTCCACCCATAAACACCAGTACCCCTCAAACCCCTCACCCCTCCACCCAGAAACACCAGTATCCCTCAAACCCCTCACCCCTCCACCCAGAAACACCAGTACCCCTCAAACCCCTCACCTCTCCACCCAGAAACACCAGTATCCCTCAAACCCCTCACCCCACCACCCAGAAACACCAGTACCCCTCAAACCCCTCACCTCTCCACCCAGAAACACCAGTATCCCTCAAACCCCTCACCCCTCCACCCAGAAACACCAGTACCCCTCAAACCCCTCACCTCTCCACCCAGAAACACCAGTACCCCTCAAACCCCTCACCCCTCCACCCAGAAACACCAGTACCCCTCAAACCCCTCACCTCTCCACCCAGAAACACCAGTATCCCTCAAACCCCTCACCCCACCACCCAGAAACACCAGTACCCCTCAAACCCCTCACCTCTCCACCCAGAAACACCAGTATCCCTCAAACCCCTCACCCCTCCACCCAGAAACACCAGTATCCCTCAAATCTCTCACCTCTCCACCCAGAAACACCAGTATCCCTTAAACCCCTCACCTCTCCACCCAGAAACACCAGTACCCCTCAAATCCCTCACCTCTCCAACCAGAAACACCAGTATCCCTCAAACCCCTCACCCCTCCACCCATAAACACCAGTACCCCTCAAACCCCTCACCCCTCCACCCAGAAACACCAGTACCCCTCAAACCCCTCACCTCTCCACCCAGAAACACCAGTACCCCTCAAAACCCTCACCTCTCCACCCAGAAACACCAGTATCCCTCAAACCCCTCACCCCTCCACCCAGAAACACCAGTATCCCTCAAATCTCTCACCTCTCCACCCAGAAACACCAGTATCCCTTAAACCCCTCACCTCTCCACCCAGAAACACCAGTACCCCTCAAATCCCTCAGCTCTCCACCCAGAAACACCAGTATCCCACAAACCCCTCACCCCTCCACCCAGAAACACCAGTACCCCTCAAACCCCTCACCCCTCCACCCATAAACACCAGTATCCCTCAAATCCGTCACCTCTCCACACAGAAACACCTGTACCCCTCAAATCCCTCACCTCTCCACCCAGAAACACCAGTACCCCTCAGATCCCTCACCTCTCCACCCAGAAACACCAGTACCCCTCAAACCCATCACCCCTCCACCCATAAACACCAGTACCCCTCAAATCCCTCACCTCTCCACCCAGAAACACCAGTACGCCTCAAACCCCTCACATCTCCACCCATAAACACCAGTATCCCTCAAATCCCTCACCCCTCCACCCAGAAACACCAGTACCCCTCACACCCCTCACCCCTGCACACAGAAACACCAGTACCCCTCAAACCCCTCACCCCCCACCCAGAAACACCAGTACCCCTCAAACCCTCACCTCTCCACCCAGAAACACCAGTATCCCTCAAACCCCTCACCTCTCCACCGAGAAACACCAGTATCCCTCAAACCCCTCACCTCTCCACCCAGAAACACCAGTATCCCTCAAACCGCTCACCTCTCCACCCAGAAACACCAGTATCCCTCAAACCCCTCACCCCTCCACCCAGAAACACCAGTACCCCTCAAACCCCTCACCTCTCCACCCAGAAACACCAGTACCCCTCAACCCCTCACCTCTCCACCCATAAACACCAGTACCCCTTAAATCACTCACATCTCCACCCAGAAACACCAGTATCCCTCAAACCCCTCACCTCTCCACCCAGAAACACCAGTATCCCTCAAATCCCTCACCCCTCCACCCAGAAACACCAGTACCCCTCAAACCCCTCACCTCTCCACTCAGAAACACCAGTACCCCTCAAACCCCTCACCCCTCCAACCAGAAACACCAGTACCCCTCAAATCCCTCACCCCTCCACCCAGAAACACCAGTATCCCTCAAACCCCTCACCCCTCCACCCATAAACACCAGTACCCCTCAAATCCCTCACCCCTCCACCCCAGAAACACCAGTATCCCTCAAACCCCTCACCCCTCCACCCAGTAACACCAGTATCCCTCAAATCCCACACCCCTCCACCCATAAACACCAGTACCCCTCAAACCCCTCACCCCTCCACCCAGAAACACCAGTATCCCTCAAATCCCACACCCCTCCACCCATAAACACCAGTACCCCTCAAACCCCTCACCCCTCCACCCAGAAACACCAGTACCCCTCAAACCCCTCACCTCTCCACCCAGAAACACCAGTACCCCTCAAATCCCTCACCTCTCCACCCAGAAACACCAGTACCCCTCAGATCCCTCACCTCTCCACCCAGAAACACCAGTACCCCTCAAACCCCTCACCCCTCCACCCATAAACACCAGTACCCCTCAAATCCCTCGCCCCTCCACCCATAAACACCAGTATCCCTCAAACCCCTCACCTCTCCACCCAGAAACACCAGTATCCCTCAAATCCCTCACCTCTCCACCCAGAAACACCAGTACCCCTCAAACCCCTCACCCCTCCACCCAGAAACACCAGTACCCCTCAAACCCCTCACCCCTCCACACAGAAACACCAGTACCCCTCAAACCCCTCACCCCCCACCCAGAAACACCAGTACCCCTCAAACCCTCACCTCTCCACCCAGAAACACCAGTATCCCTCAAACCCCTCACCTCTCCACCCAGAAACACCAGTATCCCTCAAACCCCTCACCCCTCCACCCAGAAACACCAGTACCCCTCAAACCCCTCACGTCTCCATCCAGAAACACCAGTACCCCTCAAACCCCTCACCCCTCGACCCATAAACACCAGTACCCCTGAACCCCTCACCTCTCCACCCAGAAACACCAGTATCCCTCAACCCCTCACCTCGCCACCCAGAAACACCAGTATCCCTCAAACCCCTCACCTCTCCACCCAGAAACACCAGTAGCCCTGAAACCCCTCACCCCTCCACCCATAAACACCAGTATCCCTCAAACCCCTCACCCCTCCACCCAGAAACACCAGTACCCCTCAAATCCCTCACCCCTCCACCCAGAAACACCAGTACCCCTCAAACCCCTCACCCCCCACCCAGAAACACCAGTATCCCTCAAATCCCTCACCTCTCCACCCAGAAACACCAGTACCCCTCAAATCACTCACCTCTCCACCCAGAAACACCAGTATCCCTTAAACCCCTCACCTCTCCACACAGAAACACCAGTATCCCTTAAACCCCTCACCTCTCCACCCAGAAACACCAGTACCCCTCAAATCCCTCATCCCTCCATCCAGAAACACCAGTACCCCTCACCTCTCCACCCATAAACACCAGTACCCCTCAAACCCCTCACCCCTCCACCCAGAAACACCAGTATCCCTCAAATCTCTCACCTCTCCACCCAGAAACACCAGTATCCCTTAAACCCCTCACCTCTCCACCCAGAAACACCAGTACCCCTCAAATCGCTCAGCTCTCCACCCAGAAACACCAGTATCCCACAAACCCCTCACCCCTCCACCCAGAAACACCAGTACCCCTCAAACCCCTCACCCCTCCACCCATAAACACCAGTATCCCTCAAATCCGTCACCTCTCCACCCAGAAACACCAGTACCCCTCAAATCCCTCACCTCTCCACCCAGAAACACCAGTACCCCTCAGATCCCTCACCTCTCCACCCAGAAACACCAGTACCCCTCAAACCCCTCACCCCTCCACCCATAAACACCAGTACCCCTCAAATCCCTCACCTCTCCACCCAGAAACACCAGTACCCCTCAAACCCCTCACATCTCCACCCATAAACACCAGTATCCCTCAAACCCCTCACCCCTCCACCCAGAAACACCAGTACCCCTCAAACCCCTCACCCCTCCACACAGAAACACCAGTACCCTTCAAACCCCTCACCCCCCACCCAGAAACACCAGTATCCCTCAAACCCTCACCTCTCCACCCAGAAACACCAGTATCCCTCAAACCCCTCACCTCTCCACCCAGAAACACCAGTATCCCTCAAACCCCTCACCCCTCCACCCAGAAACACCAGTACCCCTCAAACCCCTCACGTCTCCATCCAGAAACACCAGTACCCCTCAAACCCCTCACCCCTCCACCCAACAACACCAGTACCCCTCAACCCCTCGCCTCTCCACCCATAAACACCAGTATCCCTCAAACCCCTCACCTCTCCACCCAGAAACACCAGTACTCCTCAACCCCTCACCCCTCCACCAAGAAACACCAGTACCGCTCAACCCCTCACCTCTCCACCCAGAAACACCAGTACCCCTCAAATCCCTCAGCTCTCCACCCAGAAACACCAGAATCCCACAAACCCCTCACCCCTCCACCCAGAAACACCAGTACCCCTCAAACCCCTCACCCCTCCACCCATAAACACCAGTATCCCTCAAATCTGTCACCTCTCCACCCAGAAACACCAGTACCCCTCAAATCCCTCACCTCTCCACCCAGAAACACCAGTACCCCTCAGATCCCTCACCTCTCCACCCAGAAACACCAGTACCCCTCAAACCCCTCACCCCTCCACCCATAAACACCAGTACCCCTCAAATCCCTCGCCCCTCCACCCATAAACACCAGTATCCCTGAAACCCCTCACCTCTCCACCCAGAAACACCAGTATCCCTCAAATCCCTCACCCCTCCACCCAGAAACACCAGTACCCCTCAAACCCCTCACCTCTCCACTCAGAAACACCAGTACCCCTCAAACCCCTCACCCCTCCAACCAGAAACACCACTACCCCTCAAATCCCTCACCCCTCCACCCAGAAACACCAGTATCCCTCAAACCCCTCACCCCTCCACCCATAAACACCAGTACCCCTCAAATCCCTCACCCCTCCACCCATAAACACCAGTATCCCTCAAACCCCTCACCCCTCCACCCAGTAACACCAGTATCCCTCAAATCCCACACCCCTCCACCCATAAACACCAGTACCCCTCAAACCCCTCACCCCTCCACCCAGAAACACCAGTACCCCTCAAACCCCTCACCTCTCCACCCAGAAACACCAGTATCCCTCAAACCCCTCACCCCACCACCCAGAAACACCAGTACCCCTCAAACCCCTCACCTCTCCACCCAGAAACACCAGTACCCCTCAAACCCCTCACCCCTCCACCCAGAAACACCAGTATCCCTCAAATCTCTCACCTCTCCACCCAGAAACACCAGTAACCCTTAAACCCCTCACCTCTCCACCCAGAAACACCAGTACCCCTCAAATCCCTCAGCTCTCCACCCAGAAACACCAGTATCCCACAAACCCCTCACCCCTCCACCCAGAAACACCAGTACCCCTCAAACCCCTCACCCCTCCACCCATAAACACCAGTATCCCTCAAATCCGTCACCTCTCCACCCAGAAACACCAGTACCCCTCAAATCCCTCACCTCTCCACCCAGAAACACCAGTACCCCTCAGATCCCTCACCTCTCCACCCAGAAACACCAGTACCCCTCAAACCCCTCACCCCTCCACCCATAAACACCAGTACCCCTCAAATCCCTCACCTCTCCACCCAGAAACACCAGTACCCCTCAAACACCTCACATCTCCACCCATAAACACCAGTATCCCTCAAACCCCTCACCCCTCCACCCAGAAACACCAGTACCCCTCAAACCCCTCAACCCTCCACACAGAAACACCAGTACCCTTCAAACCCCTCACCCCCCACCCAGAAACACCAGTACCCCTCAAACCCTCACCTCTCCACCCAGAAACACCAGTATCCCTCAAACCCCTCACCTCTCCACCCAGAAACACCAGTATCCCTCAAACCCCTCACCCCTCCACCCAGAAACACCAGTACCCCTCAAACCCCTCACGTCTCCATCCAGAAACACCAGTACCCCTCAAACCCCTCACCCCTCCACCCAACAACACCAGTACCCCTCAACCCCTCGCCTCTCCACCCATAAACACCAGTATCCCTCAAACCCCTCACCTCTCCACCCAGAAACACCAGTACTCCTCAACCCCTCACCCCTCCACCCAGAAACACCAGTACCGCTCAACCCCTCACCTCTCCACCCAGAAACACCAGTACCCCTCAAATCCCTCAGCTCTCCACCCAGAAACACCAGAATCCCACAAACCCCTCACCCCTCCACCCAGAAACACCAGTACCCCTCAAACCCCTCACCTCTCCACTCAGAAACACCAGTACCCCTCAAACCCCTCACCCCTCCAACCAGAAACACCAGTACCCCTCAAATCCCTCACCCCTCCACCCAGAAACACCAGTATCCCTCAAACCCCTCACCTCTCCACCCAGAAACACCAGTATCCCTCAAATCCCTCACCTCTCCACCCAGAAACACCAGTACCCCTCAAACCCCTCACATCTCCACTCAGAAACACCAGTACCCCTCAGACCCCTCACCTCTCCACCCAGAAACACCAGTATCCCTCAAACCCCTCACCTCTCCACCCAGAAACACCAGTATCCCTCAAACCCCTCACCCCTCGACCCATAAACACCAGTACCCCTCAACCCCTCACCTCTCCACCCAGAAACACCAGTATCCCTCAACCCCTCACCTCGCCACCCAGAAACACCAGTATCCCTCAAACCCCTCACCTCTCCACCCAGAAACACCAGTAGCCCTGAAACCCCTCACCCCTCCACCCATAAACACCAGTATCCTTCAAACCCCTCACCCCTCCGCCCAGAAACACCAGTACCCCTCAAATCCCTCACCCCTCCACCCAGAAACACCAGTACCCCTCAAACCCCTCACCCCCCACCCAGAAACACCAGTATCCCTCAAATCCCTCACCTCTCCACCCAGAAACACCAGTACCCCTCAAACCCCTCATCCCTCCATCCAGAAACACCAGTACCCCTCACCTCTCCACCCATAAACACCAGTACCCCCAAACCCCTCACCCCTTCACCCATAAACACCAGTACCCCTCAACCCCTCACCTCTCCACCCATAAACACCAGTATCCCTCAAACCCCTCACCTCTCCACCCAGAAACACCAGTACCCCTCAACCGCTCACCCCTCCACCCAGAAACACAAGTACCCCTCAACCACTCACCTCTCCACCCAGAAACACCAGTATCCCTCAAACCCATCACCTGTCCACCCATAAACACCAGTATCCCTCAAACCGCTCACCTCTCCACCCAGAAACACCAGTATCCCTCAAACCCCTCACCTCTCCACCCAGAAACACCAGTATCCCTCAAACCCCTCACCCCTCCACCCAGAAACACCAGTACCCCTCAAACCCCTCACGTCTCCATCCAGAAACACCAGTACCCCTCAAACCCCTCACCCCTCGACCCATAAACACCAGTACCCCTGAACCCCTCACCTCTCCACCCAGAAACACCAGTATCCCTCAACCCCTCACCTCGCCACCCAGAAACACCAGTATCCCTCAAACCCCTCACCTCTCCACCCAGAAACACCAGTAGCCCTGAAACCCCTCACCCCTCCACCCATAAACACCAGTATCCCTCAAACCCCTCACCCCTCCACCCAGAAACACCAGTACCCCTCAAATCCCTCACCCCTCCACCCAGAAACACCAGTACCCCTCAAACCCCTCACCCCCCACCCAGAAACACCAGTATCCCTCAAATCCCTCACCTCTCCACCCAGAAACACCAGTACCCCTCAAATCACTCACCTCTCCACCCAGAAACACCAGTATCCCTTAAACCCCTCACCTCTCCACACAGAAACACCAGTATCCCTTAAACCCCTCACCTCTCCACCCAGAAACACCAGTACCCCTCAAATCCCTCACCTCTCCAACCAGAAACACCAGTATCCCTCAAACCCCTCACCCCTCCACCCAGAAACACCAGTACCCCTCAAACCCCTCATCCCTCCATCCAGAAACACCAGTACCCCTCACCTCTCCACCCATAAACACCAGTACCCCTCAAACCCCTCACCCCTCCACCCAGAAACACCAGTATCCCTCAAATCTCTCACCTCTCCACCCAGAAACACCAGTATCCCTTAAACCCCTCACCTCTCCACCCAGAAACACCAGTACCCCTCAAATCGCTCAGCTCTCCACCCAGAAACACCAGTATCCCACAAACCCCTCACCCCTCCACCCAGAAACACCAGTACCCCTCAAACCCCTCACCCCTCCACCCATAAACACCAGTATCCCTCAAATCCGTCACCTCTCCACCCAGAAACACCAGTACCCCTCAAATCCCTCACCTCTCCACCCAGAAACACCAGTACCCCTCAGATCCCTCACCTCTCCACCCAGAAACACCAGTACCCCTCAAACCCCTCACATCTCCACCCATAAACACCAGTATCCCTCAAACCCCTCACCCCTCCACCCAGAAACACCAGTACCCCTCAAACCCCTCACCCCTCCACACAGAAACACCAGTACCCCTCAAACCCCTCACCCCCCACCCAGAAACACCAGTATCCCTCAAACCCTCACCTCTCCACCCAGAAACACCAGTATCCCTCAAACCCCTCACCTCTCCACCCAGAAACACCAGTATCCCTCAAACCCCTCACCCCTCCACCCAGAAACACCAGTACCCCTCAAACCCCTCACGTCTCCATCCAGAAACACCAGTACCCCTCAAACCCCTCACCCCTCCACCCAACAACACCAGTACCCCTCAACCCCTCGCCTCTCCACCCATAAACACCAGTATCCCTCAAACCCCTCACCTCTCCACCCAGAAACACCAGTACTCCTCAACCCCTCACCCCTCCACCAAGAAACACCAGTACCGCTCAACCCCTCACCTCTCCACCCAGAAACACCAGTACCCCTCAAATCCCTCAGCTCTCCACCCAGAAACACCAGAATCCCACAAACCCCTCACCCCTCCACCCAGAAACACCAGTACCCCTCAAACCCCTCACCCCTCCACCCATAAACACCAGTATCCCTCAAATCTGTCACCTCTCCACCCAGAAACACCAGTACCCCTCAAATCCCTCACCTCTCCACCCAGAAACACCAGTACCCCTCAGATCCCTCACCTCTCCACCCAGAAACACCAGTACCCCTCAAACCCCTCACCCCTCCACCCATAAACACCAGTACCCCTCAAATCCCTCGCCCCTCCACCCATAAACACCAGTATCCCTGAAACCCCTCACCTCTCCACCCAGAAACACCAGTATCCCTCAAATCCCTCACCCCTCCACCCAGAAACACCAGTACCCCTCAAACCCCTCACCTCTCCACTCAGAAACACCAGTACCCCTCAAACCCCTCACCCCTCCAACCAGAAACACCACTACCCCTCAAATCCCTCACCCCTCCACCCAGAAACACCAGTATCCCTCAAACCCCTCACCCCTCCACCCATAAACACCAGTACCCCTCAAAACACCCTCACCCCTCCACCCATAAACACCAGTATCCCTCAAACCCCTCACCCCTCCACCCAGTAACACCAGTATCCCTCAAATCCCACACCCCTCCACCCATAAACACCAGTACCCCTCAAACCCCTCACCCCTCCACCCAGAAACACCAGTACCCCTCAAACCCCTCACCTCTCCACCCAGAAACACCAGTACCCCTCAAATCCCTCACCTCTCCACCCAGAAACACCAGTATCCCTCAAACCCCTCACCCCTCCACCCAGAAACACCAGTATCCCTCAAATCTCTCACCTCTCCACCCAGAAACACCAGTAACCCTTAAACCCCTCACCTCTCCACCCAGAAACACCAGTACCCCTCAAATCCCTCAGCTCTCCACCCAGAAACACCAGTATCCCACAAACCCCTCACCCCTCCACCCAGAAACACCAGTACCCCTCAAACCCCTCACCCCTCCACCCATAAACACCAGTATCCCTCAAATCCGTCACCTCTCCACCCAGAAACACCAGTACCCCTCAAATCCCTCACCTCTCCACCCAGAAACACCAGTACCCCTCAGATCCCTCACCTCTCCACCCAGAAACACCAGTACCCCTCAAACCCCTCACCCCTCCACCCATAAACACCAGTACCCCTCAAATCCCTCACCTCTCCACCCAGAAACACCAGTACCCCTCAAACCCCTCACATCTCCACCCATAAACACCAGTATCCCTCAAACCCCTCACCCCTCCACCCAGAAACACCAGTACCCCTCAAACCCCTCACCCCTCCACACAGAAACACCAGTACCCTTCAAACCCCTCACCCCCCACCCAGAAACACCAGTACCCCTCAAACCCTCACCTCTCCACCCAGAAACACCAGTATCCCTCAAACCCCTCACCTCTCCACCCAGAAACACCAGTATCCCTCAAACCCCTCACCCCTCCACCCAGAAACACCAGTACCCCTCAAACCCCTCACGTCTCCATCCAGAAACACCAGTACCCCTCAAACCCCTCACCCCTCCACCCAACAACACCAGTACCCCTCAACCCCTCGCCTCTCCACCCATAAACACCAGTATCCCTCAAACCCCTCACCTCTCCACCCAGAAACACCAGTACTCCTCAACCCCTCACCCCTCCACCCAGAAACACCAGTACCGCTCAACCCCTCACCTCTCCACCCAGAAACACCAGAACCCCACAAACCCCTCAGCTCTCCACCCAGAAACACCAGAATCCCACAAACCCCTCACCCCTCCACCCAGAAACACCAGTACCCCTCAAACCCCTCACCTCTCCACTCAGAAACACCAGTACCCCTCAAACCCCTCACCCCTCCAACCAGAAACACCAGTACCCCTCAAACCCCTCACCCCTCCACCCAGAAACACCAGTATCCCTGAAACCCCTCACCTCTCCACCCAGAAACACCAGTATCCCTCAAATCCCTCACCTCTCCACCCAGAAACACCAGTACCCCTCAAACCCCTCACATCTCCACTCAGAAACACCAGTACCCCTCAGACCCCTCACCTCTCCACCCAGAAACACCAGTATCCCTCAAACCCCTCACCTCTCCACCCAGAAACACCAGTATCCCTCAAACCCCTCACCCCTCCACCCATAAACACCAGTACCCCTCAACCCCTCACCTCTCCACCCAGAAACACCAGTATCCCTCAACCCCTCACCTCGCCACCCAGAAACACCAGTATCCCTCAAACCCCTCACCTCTCCACCCAGAAACACCAGTAGCCCTGAAACCCCTCACCCCTCCACCCATAAACACCAGTATCCTTCAAACCCCTCACCCCTCCACCCAGAAACACCAGTACCCCTCAAATCCCTCACCCCTCCACCCAGAAACACCAGTACCCCTCAAACCCCTCACCCCCCACCCAGAAACACCAGTATCCCTCAAATCCCTCACCTCTCCACCCAGAAACACCAGTACACCTCAAACCCCTCATCCCTCCATCCAGAAACACCAGTACCCCTCACCTCTCCACCCATAAACACCAGTACCCCCAAACCCCTCACCCCTTCACCCATAAACACCAGTACCCCTCAACCCCTCACCTCTCCACCCATAAACACCAGTATCCCTCAAACCCCTCACCTCTCCACCCAGAAACACCAGTACCCCTCAACCGCTCACCCCTCCACCCAGAATCACAAGTACCCCTCAACCACTCACCTCTCCACCCAGAAACACCAGTATCCCTCAAACCCATCACCTGTCCACCCATAAACACCAGTATCCCTCAAACCGCTCACCTCTCCACCCAGAAACACCAGTATCCCTCAAACCCCTCACCCCTCCACCCAGAAACACCAGTACCCCTCAAACCCCTCACCTCTCCACCCAGAAACACCAGTACCCCTCAACCCCTCACCTCTCCACCCATAAAAACCAGTACCCCTTAAATCACTCACATCTCCACCCAGAAACACCAGTATCCCTCAAACCCCTCACCCCTCCACCCAGAAACACCAGTATCCCTCAAATCCCTCACCCCTCCACCCAGAAACACCAGTACCCCTCAAACCCCTCACCTCTCCACTCAGAAACACCAGTACCCCTCAAACCCCTCACCACTCCAACCAGAAACACCAGTACCCCTCAAATCCCTCACCCCTCCACCCAGAAACACTAGTATCCCTCAAACCCCTCACCCCTCCACCCATAAACACCAGTACCCCTCAAATCCCTCACCCCTCCACCCAGAAACACCAGTATCCCTCAAACCCCTCACCCCTCCACCCAGTAACACCAGTATCCCTCAAATCCCACACCCCTCCACCCATAAACACCAGTACCCCTCAAACCCCTCACCCCTCCACCCAGAAACACCAGTATCCCTCAAACCCCTCACCCCTCCACCCAGAAACACCAGTACCCCTCAAACCCCTCACCTCTCCACCCAGAAACACCAGTATCCCTCAAACCCCTCACCCCACCACCCAGAAACACCAGTACCCCTCAAACCCCTCACCTCTCCACCCAGAAACACCAGTATCCCTCAAACCCCTCACCCCTCCACCCAGAAACACCAGTACCCCTCAAACCCCTCACCTCTCCACCCAGAAACACCAGTACCCCTCAAACCCCTCACCCCTCCACCCAGAAACACCAGTACCCCTCAAACCCCTCACCTCTCCACCCAGAAACACCAGTATCCCTCAAACCCCTCACCCCACCACCCAGAAACACCAGTACCCCTCAAACCCCTCACCTCTCCACCCAGAAACACCAGTATCCCTCAAACCCCTCACCCCTCCACCCAGAAACACCAGTATCCCTCAAATCTCTCACCTCTCCACCCAGAAACACCAGTATCCCTTAAACCCCTCACCTCTCCACCCAGAAACACCAGTACCCCTCAAATCCCTCACCTCTCCAACCAGAAACACCAGTATCCCTCAAACCCCTCACCCCTCCACCCAGAAACACCAGTACCCCTCAAACCCCTCATCCCTCCATCCAGAAACACCAGTACCCCTCACCTCTCCACCCATAAACACCAGTACCCCCAAACCCCTCACCCCTTCACCCATAAACACCAGTACCCCTCAACCCCTCACCTCTCCACCCATAAACACCAGTATCCCTCAAACCCCTCACCTCTCCACCCAGAAACACCAGTACCCCTCAACCCCTCACCCCTCCACCCAGAAACACCAGTACCCCTCAACCACTCACCTCTCCACCCAGAAACACCAGTATCCCTCAAACCCATCACCTCTCCACCCATAAACACCAGTATCCCTCAAACCGCTCACCTCTCCACCCAGAAACACCAGTATCCCTCAAACCCCTCACCCCTCCACCCAGAAACACCAGTGCCCCTCAAACCCCTCACCTCTCCACCCAGAAACACCAGTACCCCTCAACCCCTCACCTCTCCACCCATAAAAACCAGTACCCCTTAAATCACTCACATCTCCACCCAGAAACACCAGTATCCCTCAAACCCCTCACCCCTCCACCCAGAAACACGTATCCCTCAAATCCCTCACCCCTCCACCCAGAAACACCAGTACCCCTCAAACCCCTCACCTCTCCACTCAGAAACAGCAGTACCCCTCAAACCCCTCACCCCTCCAACCAGAAACACCAGTACCCCTCAAATCCCTCACCCCTCCACCACACCAGTATCCCTCAAACCCCTCACCCCTCCACCCATAAACACCAGTACCCCTCAAATCCCTCACCACTCCACCCAGAAACACCAGTATCCCTCAAACCCCTCACCCCTCCACCCAGTAACACCAGTATCCCTCAACTCCCACACCCCTCCACCCATAAACACCAGTACCCCTCAAATCCCTCACCCCTCCACCCAGAAACACCAGTATCCCTCAAATCCCACTCCCCTCCACCCATAACCACCAGTACCCCTCAAACCCCTCACCCCTCCACCCAGAAACACCAGTACCCCTCAAACCCCTCACCTCTCCACCCAGAAACACCAGTATCCCTCAAACCCCTCACCCCACCACCCAGAAACACCAGTACCCCTCAAACCCCTCACCTCTCCACCCAGAAACACCAGTATCCCTCAAACCCCTCACCCCTCCACCCAGAAACACCAGTATCCCTCAAATCTCTCACCTCTCCACCCAGAAACACCAGTATCCCTTAAACCCCTCACCTCTCCACCCAGAAACACCAGTACCCCTCAAATCCCTCAGCTCTCCACCCAGAAACACCAGTATCCCACAAACCCCTCACCCCTCCACCCAGAAACACCAGTACCCCTCAAACCCCTCACCCCTCCACCCATAAACACCAGTATCCCTCAAATCCGTCACCTCTCCACACAGAAACACCAGTACCCCTCAAATCCCTCACCTCTCCACCCAGAAACACCAGTACCCCTCAAACCCCTCACCCCTCCACCCATAAACACCAGTACCCCTCAATTCCCTGACCTCTCCACCCAGAAACACCAGTACCCCTCAAACCCCTCACATCTGCACCCATAAACACCAGTATCCCTCAAACCCCTCACCCCTCCACCCAGAAACACCAGTACCCCTCACACCCCTCACCCCTGCACACAGAAACACCAGTACCCCTCAAACCCCTCACCCCCCACCCAGAAACACCAGTACCCCTCAAACCGTCACCTCTCCACCCAGAAACACCAGTATCCCTCAAACCCCTCACCTCTCCACCGAGAAACACCAGTATCCCTCAAACCCCTCACCTCTCCACCCAGAAACACCAGTATCCCTCAAACCGCTCACCTCTCCACCCAGAAACACCAGTATCCCTCAAACCCCTCACCCCTCCACCCAGAAACACCAGTACCCCTCAAACCCCTCACCTCTCCACCCAGAAACACCAGTACCCCTCAACCCCTCACCTCTCCACCCATAAACACCAGTACCCCTTAAATCACTCACATCTCCACCCAGAAACACCAGTATCCCTCAAACCCCTCACCCCTCCACCCAGAAACACCAGTATCCCTCAAATCCCTCACCCCTCCACCCAGAAACACCAGTACCCCTCAAACCCCTCACCTCTCCACTCAGAAACACCAGTACCCCTCAAACCCCTCACCCCTCCAACCAGAAACACCAGTACCCCTCAAATCCCTCACCCCTCCACCCAGAAACACCAGTATCCCTCAAACCCCTCACCCCTCCACCCATAAACACCAGTACCCCTCAAATCCCTCACCCCTCCACCCAGAAACACCAGTATCCCTCAAACCCCTCACCCCTCCACCCAGTAACACCAGTATCCCTCAAATCCCACACCCCTCCACCCATAAACACCAGTACCCCTCAAACCCCTCACCCCTCCACCCAGAAACACCAGTATCCCTCAAATCCCACACCCCTCCACCCATAAACACCAGTACCCCTCAAACCCCTCACCCCTCCACCCAGAAACACCAGTACCCCTCAAACCCCTCACCCCTCCACCCAGAAACACCAGTACCCCTCAAACCCCTCACCTCTCCACCCAGAAACACCAGTACCCCTCAAATCCCTCACCTCTCCACCCAGAAACACCAGTATCCCTCAAACCCCTCACCCCTCCACCCAGAAACACCAGTATCCCTCAAATCTCTCACCTCTCCACCCAGAAACACCAGTATCCCTTAAACCCCTCACCTCTCCACCCAGAAACACCAGTACCCCTCAAATCCCTCAGCTCTCCACCCAGAAACACCAGTATCCCACAAACCCCTCACCCCTCCACCCAGAAACACCAGTATCCCTCAAATCCGTCACCTCTCCACCCAGAAACACCAGTACCCCTCAAATCCCTCACCTCTCCACCCAGAAACACCAGTACCCCTCAAACCCCTCACCCTTCCACCCAGAAACACCAGTACCCCTCAAACAATTCACCTCTCCACCCATAAACACCAGTATCCCTCAACCCCTCACCTCTCCACCCAGAAACACCAGTACCCCTCAAACCCCTCACCTCTCCACCCAGAAACACCAGTACCCCTCAAACCCCTCACCCCTCCACCCAGAAACACCAGTACCCCTCAAACCCCTCACCTCTCCATCCAGAAACACCAGTACCCCTCAAACCCCTCCCCCCTCCACCCATAAACACCAATATCTCTCAAACCCCTCACCCCTCCACCCAGAAACACCAGTACCCCTCAAATCCCTCACCTCTCTACCCAGAAACACCAGTATCCCTCAAACCCCTAACCTCTCCACCCAGAAACACCAGTACCCCTCAAACCCCTCACCCCTCCACCCAGAAAAACCAGTACCCCTCAAACCCCTCACCCCTCCACCCATAAACACCAGTATCCCTCAAACCCCTCACCTCTCCACCCAGAAACACCAGTATCCCTCAAACCCCTCACCTCTCCACCCAGAAACACCAGTATCCCTCAAACCCCTCACCCCTCCACCCAGAAACACCAGTATCCCTCAAATCCCTCACCCCTCTTCCCAGAAACACCAGTACACCTCAAACCCCTCACCCCTCCACCCAGAAACACCAGTACCCCTCAAATCCCTCACCTCTCCACCCAGAAACACCAGTACCCCGCAACTCTTCACCCCTCCACCCAGAAACACCAGTAACCCTCAAACCCCTTACCCCTCAACCCAGAAACACCAGTACCCCTCAAATCCCTCACCTCTCCACCCAGAAACACCAGTACCCCTCAAATCCCTCACCCCTCCACCCAGAAACACCAGTATCCATCAAATCCCTCACCCCTCCACCCACAAACACCAGTACCCCTCAAACCCCTCACCTCTCCACCCAGAAACACCAGTATCCCTCAAACCCCTCACCTCTCCACCCATAAACACCAGTATCCCTCAAATCCCTCACCCCTCCCCCCAGAAACACCAGTATCCCTCAAACCCCTCACCCCTCCACCCAGAAACACCAGTACCCCTCACACCCCTCACCCCTGCACACAGAAACACCAGTACCCCTCAAACCCCTCACCCCCCACCCAGAAACACCAGTACCCCTCAAACCCTCACCTCTCCACCCAGAAACACCAGTATCCCTCAAACCCCTCACCTCTCCACCGAGAAACACCAGTATCCCTCAAACCCCTCACCTCTCCACCCAGAAACACCAGTATCCCTCAAACCGCTCACCTCTCCACCCAGAAACACCAGTATCCCTCAAACCCCTCACCCCTCCACCCAGAAACACCAGTACCCCTCAAACCCCTCACCTCTCCACCCAGAAACACCAGTACCCCTCAACCCCTCACCTCTCCACCCATAAACACCAGTACCCCTTAAATCACTCACATCTCCACCCAGAAACACCAGTATCCCTCAAACCCCTCACCCCTCCACCCAGAAACACCAGTATCCCTCAAATCCCTCACCCCTCCACCCAGAAACACCAGTACCCCTCAAACCCCTCACCTCTCCACTCAGAAACACCAGTACCCCTCAAACCCCTCACCCCTCCACCCAGAAACACCAGTACCCCTCAAATCCCTCACCCCTCCACCCAGAAACACCAGTATCCCTCAAACCCCTCACCCCTCCACCCATAAACACCAGTACCCCTCAAATCCCTCACCCCTCCACCCAGAAACACCAGTATCCCTCAAACCCCTCACCCCTCCACCCAGTAACACCAGTATCCCTCAAATCCCACACCTCTCCACCCATAAACACCAGTACCCCTCAAACCCCTCACCCCTCCACCCAGAAACACCAGTATCCCTCAAATCCCACACCCCTCCACCCATAAACACCAGTACCCCTCAAACCCCTCACCCCTCCACCCAGAAACACCAGTACCCCTCAAACCCCTCACCTCTCCACCCAGAAACACCAGTACCCCTCAAACCCCTCACCTCTCCACCCAGAAACACCAGTACCCCTCAAATCCCTCACCTCTCCACCCAGAAACACCAGTATCCCTCAAACCCCTCACCCCTCCACCCAGAAACACCAGTATCCCTCAAATCTCTCACCTCTCCACCCAGAAACACCAGTATCCCTTAAACCCCTCACCTCTCCACCCAGAAACACCAGTACCCCTCAAATCCCTCCGCTCTCCACCCAGAAACACCAGTATCCCACAAACCCCTCACCCCTCCACCCAGAAACACCAGTATCCCTCAAATCCGTCACCTCTCCACCCAGAAACACCAGTACCCCTCAAATCCCTCACCTCTCCACCCAGAAACACCAGTACCCCTCAAACCCCTCACCCTTCCACCCAGAAACACCAGTACCCCTCAAACAATTCACCTCTCCACCCATAAACACCAGTATCCCTCAACCCCTCACCTCTCCACCCAGAAACACCAGTACCCCTCAAACCCCTCACCTCTCCACCCAGAAACACCAGTACCCCTCAAACCCCTCACCCCTCCACCCAGAAACACCAGTACCCCTCAAACCCCTCACCTCTCCATCCAGAAACACCAGTACCCCTCAAACCCCTCCCCCCTCCACCCATAAACACCAATATCTCTCAAACCCCTCACCCCTCCACCCAGAAACACCAGTACCCCTCAAATCCCTCACCTCTCTACCCAGAAACACCAGTATCCCTCAAACCCCTAACCTCTCCACCCAGAAACACCAGTACCCCTCAAACCCCTCACCCCTCCACCCAGAAACACCAGTACCCCTCAAACCCCTCACCCCTCCACCCATAAACACCAGTATCCCTCAAACCCCTCACCTCTCCACCCAGAAACACCAGTATCCCTCAAACCCCTCACCTCTCCACCCAGAAACACCAGTATCCCTCAAATCCCTCACCCCTCTTCCCAGAAACACCAGTACACCTCAAACCCCTCACCCCTCCACCCAGAAACACCAGTACCCCTCAAATCCCTCACCTCTCCACCCAGAAACACCAGTACCCCGCAACTCTTCACCCCTCCACCCAGAAACACCAGTACCCCTCAAACCCCTTACCCCTCAACCCAGAAACACCAGTACCCCTCAAATCCCTCACCTCTCCACCCAGAAACACCAGTACCCCTCAAATCCCTCACCCCTCCACCCAGAAACACCAGTATCCATCAAATCCCTCACCCCTCCACCCACAAACACCAGTACCCCTCAAACCCCTCACCTCTCCACCCAGAAACACCAGTATCCCTCAAACCCCTCACCTCTCCACCCATAAACACCAGTATCCCTCAAATCCCTCACCCCTCCCCCCAGAAACACCAGTATCCCTCAAACCCCTCACCTCTCCACCCAGAAACACCAGTACCCCTCAAATCCCACACCCTTCCACCCAGAAACACCAGTATCCCTCAAACCCCTCACCTCTCCACCCATAAACACCAGTACCCCCAAACCCCTCACCCCTCCACCCATAAACACCAGTATCCCTCAAACCCCTCACCCCTCCACCCAGAAACACCAGTATCCCTCAAATCCCTCACCTCTCCACGCATAAACACCAGTACCCCTCAAACCCCTCACCTCTCCCCCCAGAAACACCAGTACCCCTCAACCCCTCACCTCTCCACCTATAAACACCAGTACTCCTCAAATCCCTCACCCCGCCACCCAGAAACACCAGTACCCCTCAAACCCCTCACCTCTCCACCCAGAAACACCAGTATCCCTCAAGCACCTCACCTCTCCACCCAGAAACACCAGTATCCCTCAAACCCCTCACCCCTCCACCCATAAACACCAGTACCCCTCAACCCCTCACCTCTCCACCCAGAAACACCAGTACCCCTCAACCCCTCACCTCTCCACCCAGAAACACCAGTATCCCTCAAACCCCTCACCTCTCCACCCAGAAACACCAGTATCCCTCAACCCCCTCACCTCTCCACCCATAAACACCAGTATCCCTCAAACCCCTCACCTCTCCACCCAGAAACACCAGTATCCCTCAAACCCCTCACCTCTCCACCCAGAAACACCAGTACCCCTCAAACCCCTCACCTCTCCACCCATAAACACCAGTACCCCTCAAACCCCTCACCCCTCCACCCATAAACACCAGTACCCCTCAACCCTTCACCTCTCCACCCATAAACACCAGTACCCCTTAAATCCCTCACATCTCCACCCAGAAACACCAGTATTCCTCAAACCCCTCACCCCTCCACCCAGAAACACCAGTATCCCTCAAATCCCTCACCCCTCCACCCAGAAACACCAGTACCCCTCAAACCCCTCACCCCTCCACCCATAAACACCAGTATCCCTCAAACCCCTCACCCCTCCACCCAGAAACACCAGTATCCCTCAAATCCCTCACCCCTCCACCCATAAACACCAGTACCCCTCACCTCTCCACCCAGAAACACCAGTACCCCTCAACCCCTCACCTCTCCACCTATAAACACCAGTACCCCTCAAATCCCTCACCCCGCCACCCAGAAACACCAGTACCCCTCAAACCCCTCACCCCTCCACCCTGAAACACCAGTACCCCTCAAACCCCTCACCCCTCCACCCAGAAACACCAGTATTCCTCAAACCCCTCACCCCTCCACCCTGAAACACCAGTATCCCTCAAATCCCTCACCCCTCCACCCAGAAACACCAGTACCCCTCAAACCCCTCACCCCTCCACCCATAAACACCAGTACCCCTCAAATCCCTCACCCCTCCACCCATAAACACCAGTATCCCTCAAACCCCTCACCCCTCCACCCAGAAACACCAGTATCCCTCAAATCCCTCACCCCTCCACCCATAAACACCAGTACCCCTCACCTCTCCACCCAGAAACACCATTACCCCTCAACCCCTCACCTCTCCACCTATAAACACCAGTACCCCTCAAATCCCTCACCCCGCCACCCAGAAACACCAGTACCCCTCAAACCCCTCACCCCTCCACCCAGAAACACCAGTACCCCTCAAACCCCTCACCCCTCCACCCAGAAACACCAGTATCCCTCAAGCCCCTCACCTCTCCACCCAGAAACACCAGTACCCCTCAAACCCCTCACCTCTCCACCCAGAAACACCAGTACCCCTCAAACCCCTCACCTCTCCACCCAGAAACACCAGTACCCCTCAAATCCCTCACTTCTCCACCCGTAAACACCAGTACCCCTCAAATCCCTCACCTCTCCACCCAGAAACACCATTATCCCTGAAACCCCTCCCCTCTCCTTCCAGAAACACTCTATCATCCCTCCACCCATGAACACCACTATCCCTCAAACCCCTCACCCTTCCACCCATAAACCACTATCCCTCAAACTCCTTACCTCTCCATCCAGAAACTATCATCCCTCAAACCCCTCATCCCTCCACCCATAAACACCACCATCACTCAAACCCGACATTCCAACACCAAGAAATGCCACCATCACTCAAACCACTCACCCTTCCACCTATAAACCACTATCCCTCAAACCCTCACCTCTCCATCCAGAAACTATCATCCCTCAAACCCCTCATCCCTCCACCCATAAACACCACCATCACTCAAACCCGACATTCCAACACCAAGAAATTCCACCATCACTCAAACCACTCACCCTCCATCCATAAACACAATCATCCCTCAAATCACTCACCTCTCCACCGATCAACACTCCATCTTTCCTTAATCTACTCACAACTCCACCATTTCTCCATACTCCACTACCCATCAGGTCATCCTTCAACTCTCCTCCATCCCTCAGACCTCCTCCATCCCTCAACTCTTCTCCATCCCTCAGACCTCTTCCAGCCCCCAACTCTCTATCCCTGAAACCTCCAACCCTCAACTGTACTCCATCCCTCAAACCTTTTCAATCACTCAACAGAATGCCATGGCTGAACCCTCTATCCATCCCTCAACTCACCTCCATTCCTCATCCCTTCTCCATCCCTCAGTCCTCATACCTCAACATCGCTCTAATCCCTCTTTTCTTTAATCCTCCATCCCTTAACCTTCCTCCACCCTCAGCCCATCTCCACCCTCAACCCCTCTATCCTCCTCCATCCCTTAACCTTCCTCCATTCTTCAATTCTCCATCCCAACCTTCCTGTATTTCTCAGTCCTCCAACCCTCCTTCCCCCTCAAATCTCCTGCATTCCTCAGCCCTTTCACCTTCAGCCTTCCTCCATTCCTTAGTCCTCCTCCATTTCTAGCCCTCCTCCATCCCTCAACCCTCCTCCATCCCCAACCCTCCATCTCCAACTCTCCTCCATTCCTCTACCCTCCTCAACCCACATCCCTTCTCCATCTCTTTGCTTCCACTGCCCAAACCATTAGCTTGTCCATGTTGGCCCCTCTTGTAAGTGAATGCTTTAGATTTTGGTCATGTTGCAGACTGAATGTTTTGATATTGGGATCAGACTGTGCCTGATTCCCATTCTGGGGTTACTCTGTGACACTCTCCCAGCACGGATAAAGCAGAACCTACAATCAGGAGAACTCAGCAAATTCTGTCAGGGTTTCTGACATGGACAAAGTGCAAGGCTCTGGAGAGCTTTTCCTGCCTTCCCTGTGTTTATTTCCAGCTAATGTTTAACCTGTTGCCAGGGAGAGCAGTCCCACATCAGCCACACACCCTGAGTGAACCATCTTCGCTGGCCATGCCCTGCACCCTGGGGCTCTGCAGGCAGGTAAACCCTGCTCTCGGGCTCTCCACCCTCTCCACTGGTAATCAGAGATTTATTGACCATACAACTCGCCGTCCAAAGTCCTTTAAAGATAAGACTTACAACCAGCAGGAATGTAGGCTCTCTGATCTAGACTGAAATGTGCTGACTTTGAGAATAGGAACGAAGTGGGGGTGGGGGACAGAGCTTTGGCTGATCAGAATTAGGCTTAATAAAAACTATAAACTACCATATTTAATATATATAAATATTAAATTATGTTCATTTGTTCTTTAAGTGCAGTGTCATATGGTGTGGGTGATCATGGTCCTATCCCTGACCATGATTGTTCTTGGCAATTTTTTCTACAGAAGTGGTTTGACACTGTCTTTACAAAACAGATGACAATATTCTCCAGAAGTTGCCTGCCTGGCATCAGTGGTCGCATAACCAAGGCTTGTTATTTGCACCAGCTGCTGATACAACTCTCCACCGCCTACACCCGTGGCTTCACATGACCCTAATCGAGGGTAGGGGGCTAAGCAGGTGATACACCTTGCCCAAGGCTGACCTGGAGCAAAGGGAAGGAGCCCCTTTCAACTCCTTTGGTAGGGACATATATCCACCCAACAGGTTAAATATTAGCTGGAAATTAAGTAAGTAGTGCAAAAAGAGAGCAATATAAAAAAAAGTAGTGAGGTAGTGTTCATAGGTTCATCGTCTGTTCAGAAATCTGATGGCGGAGGGAAAGAAGCTGTTTCTGAAACGTTGATTGTGTGTTTTCAGACTCCTGTACCTCCTCCCTGATGGTAGCAATGAGAAGAGGGCATGTCCTGGGTGATGGGGGTCCTTAATGATGGATGCTGCCTTTTTGAGGCATCGCCTTTGAAGGTGCTTTCGATGATAGTTGATTTCCAATGATGGAGTTTATTTTAATTCAGACACTTTGTCTGTGCTAGTCTCAGTTGGAAGAATTACCTCTCAGCATCTGACAGATGATAAGACAATGAGAATAGGAGCAGAATTAGGCCATTTTGCCCAAGGAATCTGCTCCACCTTTCCATCAAAGCTGATTTATTATCCCTCTCAACCCCATTCTTAGGGAATGGGAGATGCAGCTGGATGACCTTCGTCTGGTCAGGGAGAGTGAGGAGGTGATAGAGAGGAGCTATAGGCAAATAGTCACACTGGAGGCTTGGGGGACAGGTAAGTGGGTAACAATCAGGAAAGAGAAGGGCAAGGGTCAGATACTGTGGCTGTACCCCTTAACAATAAATACTTCTGTTTGAGTACCGTTGGGGGGACAGCCTACCTGGGAGAAGCAACAGTGGTCACACCTCTGGCACAGAGTCTGGCCCTTTGGCTCAGAAGGGTAGGGAAAAGAAGAGGATGGCAGCAGTAATAGGGGACTGTGTAGTTAAGGGGTCAGACAGCCAATTCTGTGGATGTAGGAAAGAAACATGGATGGTAGTTTGCCTCCAAGGTGCCAGGGTCCGGGATGTTTCTGATCGCATCCACAATATCCTGAGGTGGGAAGGTGAACAGCCAGTGGTAGTGGTACATATTGGTACCAACGACATAGGTAGGAAAAGGGAGGAGGTCCTGAAGGCAGACTACAGGGAGTTAGGAAGGAAGTTGAGAAGCAGGACCTCAAAGGTAGTCATCTCGGTATTACTGCCTGTACCACGTGACAGTGAGTATAGGAATAGAATGAGGTGGAGGATAAATACATGGCTGAGGGATTGGAGCAGGGGGCAGGGATTCAGATTTCTGGATCATTGGGACCTCTTTTGGGGCAGGTGTGACCTGTACAAAAAGGACGGGTTGCACTTGAATCCCAGAGGGACCAATATCCTGGCGGGGAGGTTTGCTAAGGCTATTGGGGAGAGTTTAAACTAGAATTGCTGGGGGGTGGGAACCGAACTGAAGAGACGGAGGAAGGGGAGGTTGACTCACCTATAGAGAAAGCTTGGAGACAGTGAGAGAGGGAGGATAGGCAGGTGATAGAGAAGGGACGCACTCAGACGGATGGTTTGAGATGTGTCTATTTTAATGCAAGAAGCATCATGAACAAAGCGGATGAGCTTAGAGCGAGGATCAGTACTTGGAGCTATGATGTTGTGGCCATTACAGAGACTTGGATGGCTCAGGGGTAGGAATGGCTACTTCAAGTGCCAGGCTTTAGATGTTTCAGAAAGGACAGGGAGGGAGGCAAAAGAGGTGGGGGCCTGGCACTGCTAATCAGAGATAGTGTCACACTGCAGAAAAGGAGGAAGTCAATGTCTACTGAGTCTCTGTGGGTGGAAGTTAGAAACAGGAAGGGGTCAATAACTCTACTGGGTGTTTTTAATCGACCACCCAGTAGTAACAGGGACATCGAGGTGCAGATAGGGAGACAGATTCCGGAAAGGTGTAATAATAACAGGGTTGTCGGGGTGGGAGATTTTAATTTCCCAAATATTGATTGGCATCTCCCTAGACCAAGGGGTTTAGTTGGGGTGGAGTTTGTTAGGTGTGTTCAGGAAGGTTTCCTGACACAATATGTAGATAAGCCTACAAGAGGAGAGGCTATATTTGATCTGGTATTGGGAAATGAACCTGGTCAGGTGTCAGGTCTCTCAGTGGGAGAGCATTTTGGAGATAGTGATCACTATTCTAGCTCCTTTACCATATCATTGGAGAGGGATAGGAACAGACAAGTTAGGAAAGCATTTAATCGGAGTAAGGGGAAATATGAGGCTATGAGGAAGGAAGTTGGAAGCATAAATAGGGAACAGTTGTTCTCAGGGAAATGTACGGCAGAAATGTGGCAGATGTTCAGGGGATAATTGCATGGCATTCTGCATAGGTACATTCCAATGAGACAGGGAAAGGATGGTAGGGTACAGGAACCGCAGTGTACAAAGGCTGTTGAAAATCTAGTCAAGAAGAAAAGAAAGCTTACAAAATGTTCAAAAAATTAGGTAATGATAGAGATCTAGAAAATTATAAGGCTAGCAGGAAGGAGCTCAAGAATGAAATTGGTAGAGCCAGAAGGGGCCATGAGAAGGCCTTGGTGAGCAGGAATGAAGAAAACCGCAAAGCATTCTACAAGTATGTGAAGAGCGAGAGGATAGGACGTGAGAGAATAGAACCTATCAAGTGTGACAGCGGTAAAGTGTGTATGGAACCGGAGGAGGTAGCAAAGGTACTTAATGAATACTTTGCTTCAGTATTCACTATGGAAAAGGACCTTGGCGATTGTAGGGATGACTGACAGTGGACTGAAAAGCTTGAGCATATGGACATTTAGAAAGAGGATGTGCTGGAGCTTTTGGAAGCATCAAGTTGGATAAGTCTCTGAACCGGATGAAATGTACCCCAGGCTACTATGGGAGGCGAGGGAGAAGATTGCTGAGACTCTGGCAATGATCTTTGCATCATCAGTGGGGACGGGAGAGGTTCCAGAGGATTGGAGGGTTGCAGATGTTGTTCCCTTGTTCAAGAAAGGGAATAGAGATAGCCCAGGAGATTATAGTCCAGTGAGACTTACTTCAGTGGTTGGTAGATTTGAGGGTGTGACTGAACACGTTGATGAAGGCAGAGCAGTAGATGTAGTGCATATGGATTTCAGCAAAGCATTTGACAAGGTACCCCATGTAAGGCTTATTGAGAAAGTAAGGAGGCGTGGGATCCAAGGGGACATTGCTTTGTGGATCCAGAACTGGCTTGCCCACAGAGGGCAAAGAGTGGTTGTAAACAGGTCATATTCTGCATGGAGGTCGGTGACCAGTGGTGTGCCTCAGGGATCTGTTCTGGGACCCTTTCTCTTCGTGATTTTTATAAATGAACTGGATGAGGATGGGTTGGTAAATTTGCTGATGACACAAAGATTGGGGGTGTTGTGGGTAGTGTGGAGGGCTGTCAGAGGTTACAGCGGGACATTGATAGGATGAAAAGTGGCAGGTAGAATTCATCCCAGATAATTGTGAGGTGGTTCATTTTGGTGGGTCAAATATGATGACAGAATGTAGTATTAATGGTAGTAAGACTCTTGACAGTGTGGAGGATCAGAGGGATCTTAGGGTCCGAGTCCATTGGACACTCAAAGCAGCTGCGCAGGTTGACTCTGTGGTTAAGGAGGCATATAGTGCATTGGCCTTCCTCAATTGTAGGATTGAGTTTAGGAACCGAGAGGTACTCTTGCAGCTAAATAGGACCCTGGTCAGACCCCACTTGGAGTACTGTGCTCAGTTCTGGTCGCCTCACTGTAGGAATGATGTGGAAACTATAGAAAGGGTACAGAGAAGATTTACAAGGATGTTGCCTGGATTGGGGAACATGCCTTACGAGAATAGGTTGAGTGAATTTGACCTTTTCTCCTTGTCGCGACGGAGGAAGAGAGGTGACCTGATAGAGGTGTATAAAGTGATGAGAGGCATTGATTGTGTGGATAGTCAGAGGTTTTTTCCCAGGGCTGAAATGGCTAGCACGAGAGGGCACAGCTTTAAGGTGCTTAGAAGTAGGTACAGAAGAGATGTCAGGGGTAAGTTGTTTAGGCAGAGAGTGGTGAGTACATGGAATGGGCTGCGGGCAACGGTGGTGGAGGTGGATACGATAGGGTCTTTTAAAAGACTTCTGAATAGGTACGTGGAACTTAGAAAAATAGAGGGTTATGGATAACCCTAGGTAATTTCTAAAGTAAGTACATGTTCGCACAGCATTGTGGGCCGAAGGGCCTGTATTGTTTCTATGTTTCTATCCTTTTGTCTTTTTCCTTTAACCTTTGACGCCCTTACTCGTCAAGAACCTATCAGCAAAGGAGAAAATCTTCAGATGCTGGAGATCCAAGCAATACACACAAAATGCTGGAGGAACTCAGCAGGCCAGGTGGTATCTAGGGAAAAGAGTACAGCCAACATTTCAGGCTACGACCCTTCATTTGGACTGGAGAAAAAAGACTCGAGTCAGAGTAAGAAGGTGGAGGGAGGAGAGGAAGAAATACCCAGAAATCCAAAGAACCCACACAGATGTTTCTTCCTCTCCTCCTCCCACCTTCTCACTCTGACTCCAGTCTTTCTTCTCTGGTCCTGATGAAGGGTCTCGGTCCAAAACATCAACTGTACCCTTTTCCATAGATGCTGCCTGGCCAGCATTTTGTGTGTGTTGCAAGAACCTAACAACCTCCATTTGAAGTATACTCAATATATTTGGCCTCTACAGCTGTCTGTGGTGATGAATTCCACAGATTCACCAACCTCTAGCTAAAGAAATTCCTCCTCATCTCTGTTCTGAATGAACATACCTCCATTCTGAAGCTGTCCCTCTGGTCCTAGATACCCCCACTATAGGAAACATCCTCTCCACATCCACTCTATCTAGGGCTTTCAACATTCAATAGGTTTCAGTGATAATTCCCCAACCCCTCCCCCTATTCTTCTAAACCCCAGCAAGTACAGGCCTGGAGCCATCATATGTTAATCCTTTGATTCCTGGGATCATTCTTATGAACCTCCTCTGGTCACTTTCCAATGCCAGCACATCTTTTCTTAGATAAGAGGCCCAAAACTACTCACAATGCTCCCAGTCAAGAGAAAATCTGCAGATGCTGGAAATCCAAAGCAACAGACACAAAAGGCTGGAGGAACTCAGCATGCCCAGCAGCATCTATGGGAAAGGGTAAACCGTCAACCCTTTCCCAGCTCCGTCCCTTTATTCTATGGTCCATTGTCCTTTCCCCGTGGATTCTTTCTTCCACTGGAGCCTTTTGGGTCCTCTACTTCATCTGGTGCTCCTCCACGTTGGCAAGACACCTGACAGAAGTTGGGAGATTGCTTCCTCAGGCATTTCTGTTCCATACACCAAAAGCAGAATTTCCTTGTGGCCAACCATTTCAATTCCTATCCCCATTCCTGTTCCAACATGACGGCCCATGGCCTTTTTTTTCCTGTGGCTGAGGCCACTCTCAGGATGGAGGAGCAACACCTCATATTCCGACTGGGTAACCTCCAACCTGATGACATGAATATCGATTTCTCCTTCTGGTAATTTTGCTTCCCTCCCCCCCCCCCACCCCCCCGACCTTCTTCTATTCCCCATGCTGGCCTCTTACCTTTCCTTACCTGCCTATCACCTCAAACTCCTAATGAAAAGTAGCTGCTGTCGTGCCAGCTTTGTAACTGCATCGATAGGTTGGGCCCAGGAGAGATCTTGAGATGCTAACACCCAGGAAATCGAAACTGCTCACACTTTCCACTGCTGATCCCTCGATGAAGACTGGTGTGTGTTCCCTCCACTTCCCCTTCCTGAAGTTCACAGTCAGTTCCCTGGTTTTACTCACGAAGAGTGCAAGGTTGTTCTTGCAACACCACTTGAGAGAGAGAGAGGGGGGAGACACTATCAACATTTCAGGGCTGTGACACCTCATTGCCTGACCCATTGAGCGTTTCCAGTATTTTGATTTTCTGACTTCGTCTCTGTGTGACTCCAAACGTACAGTGGTAACTCCTAACTGCTCTCCCAGGTGTCTGTTAGAGTTAACCAACAACTGTTGACCCCGCCATTGAGCTCTAAGCTGTGAGGTCGGTGTCACACTGCCCGTGAAGGTGAGTGTTTCACTGTGGCCAGGGTATTTGTCACTCCCTCAGGTCTATTGAGGTCGAAGCATGATCACATTTCCTGTTGTGATGCGATTAATGGCCAGACCAATCTCCAACTTGCCATTCCCTCACTGTTGGAACTTGTCATACCTGTAACACTAGTGCCACGGGGCAGTTCCGTAGTACAAAGACTGAGATCTGTCAAAAACATTTAGTTTTCTGAAACATGACCTTCCTAGCTGTGGCTCAGATTTGGCAGCTTGGTTACTAAGCTTTGCAATCACCAGTCTCAGTCACCCGGGTACTTACCAGAAGAAGTGATGGTTTTCATTTCCTCAAACCCAAGGTCTTGGTTTAGCTTTGCTCAACATCAGTGAGACATTGGGTGACTTTCTCAGAAACCCTGGCAATTACCATCCTGCACTCAACTAATGTTTACACGCCCAGCCTCAACTTCTCTTTTCAATTTCTTCCCATTGAATCCCAATATATCTATTAAAATATCTATTCTAAACTCCATTAATTATTTTTAAGAGGGAAGTGGTGTAAATAGTTTTGCCCAGCCCATGGTCTAGCTAAGTTTATCGAATCTCTGCTACAGTAACACACACAAAACGCTGGAGGAACTCAGCAGGTCAGGCAGCATCTATGGAGAGGAATAAAGAGTCGATGTTTCAGGCTGAGACCCTTCCTCAGAACCTCTGCCAGTTATTCAAATGAGTAATCCTCAGTTCACTCCATTCAGCTCAACAACGAAACCATTCCAAGGGACAATCTCAGTCCAAGCTTGGCTCAGCACAATCTGCAAACTACTCGCTTTACCCACTGCCACTGTCTTGCCCCCTACCCCATACAACATAACAGAATATTACACAGCCTCTGTCGGGTTTACCAGAGGCCACACTTGACCAACATAGCTCAACTGGCGTGGACAGTGGCACGTTTTAGCCAGAACTTTGGAGCTTGTTGATCCATCTTGTTGTTTTTTTCTGGAATGACCCGCGAATGCGCACACCTCCAAACCTGCTGAATTGCAGCGCATTCTTTCAAATGGTGCCTGCACGTTTAGAGTCGTCATAGAGGACTGCAGCACAGAAACAGCCCACCTAGTCCATGCTGAACTAATAATCTGCCTAGTCCCCTTGATCTGTAACTGGACCATAACACCCCACAACCTTCCCATCCGTGTACCTATCCAAACCTCTTAAATGTTGTGATTGAACCCACATCCACTGGTAATTTGTGTCCCACTCACACCATACTCTGACTGAACAAGTACCACCTCAGGTTCCCCTCAAATATTTCACATTTCACCCTTAACCCAGGCCCTCTAGTTGTAGTCTCACCCAACCTCAGTGGGAAAAAAACCCTGCTTCCGTTTAGCCTATCTGTATCGCTCTATCAAATCTCCCCTCATTCTCCTACACTCCAGGGAATTACGTCCTAACCTCTACAAACTTGCCCTGTAACTCACGTCCTCAAGTCCATCAACATCCTCGAAAAACTTCTCTGCACTCTTTTAATCTTATCGATATCTTTCCTGCAGTAGGTGACCAGAACTGCACACAGTCTTGTCCTGGGTGTACTTCTGCCTCAGGAGTGGGCTTTCAACAGCTTGATACCCTAGACGCGACTCCATGTCAAAATGGTTGAACTTAGAGTGACCCCTTCAGGAACTAACAAAGTTCAAAGTAAATTTATTATTAAAATACATCTGTGTTACCTTGAGGTTAAATTTTTGCAGGCATTTACAGGAAAGTAAAGGAATACAATAGAACTTATGAAACACTAACAGCTGCACTGCCACGGATCCGGAGGGAGGAAGTGACTTGCCCCCCTCCCCCGAGTATCCTTCCAGTGAGAAATCGTGCAGAGTTTTGGAGAATAACTGCAGATGCCCAACTCTTAGAAGCAGGTCCTCAGGTCTGGACAGGCCAACCTTGCAGTTCTTCAGCATGTTCTGGAATGTCCTGGGTGGCACCTAACTGAGATGCTTGGCCAAAATCTAGCAACTGGGGAGATGCCCCATTTGGGGCACGGGGCAGTCATTTTCCCACTTCCTACAGGGAGCAACCTCTACCTGGCACCTAGTCTCCCTCCTCTGCATGGGTGACAAGATCTTTGCCTGATCTTCGTCTACCTACCGAGGCACCAAGTGATCCACACTGAGCCAGGCCATGAGGGAGGGATGTGGGGAGCGTAAGAGGGGCCACAAGAGGAAGGGTGTGAGAGCTAAAAAGCCAGAACAAGTGTGGGGCTGAGTGTGAGGAGACAGGTGGAGTGGGCCAGCTCTGCGAGTGAGCTGGGCCGCCTCAAGCCAAAACATATCAGCAAAATATTTATGTTGGCTTAGGCAGAGCGGATCCTGTGGCCTGCATTGGGCAAGTTGCCAGATGTCAATATGTAGCATGCCTGTGCAGGCCTGCTGAACCAGGGCTGTGTGATGTTGTGGGGGCTCCACACCACTGATCCCTCTGAAACTCTTCCCCGTCCCTTGACTCTGGTGTCTGACTACGTTCTTTGGATGAGCTGTGGGTTCACACCCTTACACAGAGAACTTACAGCATAGGTGTAGCCATTCAGCCCTTCTGATCTATGCTGTGCCTCTGCTCCACACATTCCTATTCCGATACACTACAATCAGCCCATTCAATCTAGGCCAACTCACACAGCAAACCTTCTCTCCAAGTTCCAAGCATATTTATGATCAAAGTTTGTTTACCATATACAACCTTGAGTTTCAACTTCTTGCAGGCAACCACTAAACAAATAGAAGACAATAGAATCCATGAAAAAAACCCACACCACAAAGTCATATGTTCAATATGTGAAAAAGAACAAATCGTGCAAACAATAAACAAAAACAAAACCACACAGACCAAACCTCGGAGCTGGTTTAGTGCTGAGGCGAGTACAGGCGATCCAGGCCCAGTGACTACAGTCCAAATCTCGGAGACGGTTTAGATCTGAGGCGAGTACAGGCCATCCAGGCCCAGTGACTACAGTCCAAATCTCGGAGACGGTTTAGATCTGAGGCGAGTACAGGCCATCCAGGCCCAGTGACTACAGTCCACAGCCTCGGAACCAGTTTAGTGCTGAGGCGAGTACAGGCGATCCAGGCCCAGTGACTACAGTCCACAGCCTCGGAGCCGGTTTAGTGCTGAGGCGAGTACAGGCGATCCAGGCCCAGTGACTACAGTCCACAGCCTCGGAGCCGGTTTAGCGCTGAGGCGAGTACAGGCGATCCAGGCCCAGTGACTACAGTCCACAGCCTCGGAGCCGGTTTAGATCTGAGGCGAGTACAGGCCATCCAGGCCCAGTGACTACAGTCCACAGCCTCGGAACCAGTTTAGTGCTGAGGCGAGTACAGGCGATCCAGGCCCAGTGACTACAGTCCACAGCCTCGGAGCCGGTTTAGTGCTGAGGCGAGTACAGGCGATCCAGGCCCAGTGACTACAGTCCACAGCCTCGGAGCCGGTTTAGCGCTGAGGCGAGTACAGGCGATCCAGGCCCAGTGACTACAGTCCACAGCCTCGGAGCCGGTTTAGATCTGAGGCGAGTACAGGCCATCCAGGCCCAGTGACTACAGTCCACAGCCTCGGAACCAGTTTAGTGCTGAGGCGAGTACAGGCGATCCAGGCCCAGTGACTACAGTCCAAATCTCGGAGACGGTTTAGATCTGAGGCGAGTACAGGCCATCCAGGCCCAGTGACTACAGTCCACAGCCTCGGAGCCGGTTTAGCGCTGAGGCGAGTACAGGCCATCCAGGCCCAGTGACTACAGTCCACAGCCTCGGAACCAGTTTAGTGCTGAGGCGAGTACAGGCGATCCAGGCCCAGTGACTACAGTCCACAGCCTCGGAGCCGGTTTAGCGCTGAGGCGAGTACAGGCGATCCAGGCCCAGTGACTACAGTCCACAGCCTCGGAGCCGGTTTAGTGCTGAGGCGAGTATAGACGATCCAGGCCCAGTGTCTACAGTCCACAGCCTTGGAGCCGGTTTAGTGCTGAGGCGAGTATAGACAATCCAGGCCCGCTGGCTACAGACCAAACTCAGAGCTGGTTTAGTACTGAGGCGAGTACAGGTGGTCCAGGCCCACTGGCTACAGTCCAAATCTCGGAGACAGTTTAGATCTGAGGTGAGTACAGGAGGTTCAGGCCCAGTGACTACAGTCCACAGCCTCGGAACCAGTTTAGTGCTGAGGCGAGTACAGGCGATCCAGGCCCAGTGACTACAGTCCACAGCCTCGGAACCAGTTTAGTGCTGAGGCGAGTACAGGCGGTCTCGGCCCAGTGGCTACCGACTACAGCCATGTAGCCTGATTCATTACTGAGGCCCAGTGGCGTCCATCTACAGCCATGTAGCCTGATTCATTACTGATGGCTGCAGTCCACACCTGCACAGTCAGTTCTGCGCTGAGGTGAGTAGAGCTTCAGGGAGTTTTGAGTTGAATAGCATTTTGTCCTCCACCCTTGGCCTTGAGTAAACAAGTTGTTTTCTGCTGTCACACCTGGGCCCTGCTACTTCATTCCAACCTGGCCCAAAGTCCACTCCAACAATGGCTGATGCAGCCACACCTGCATTCTCCATTCTCCAAAGCTCAGTTTACCGAACCCTTCAGGATATCACCAGGTTGTGCAGGCAGTTCAAAAGCACAACTCCCAAAGAGAAATTACACTGCGGATTACAGTGATTGTAGTTGCTGGGAATCCACTCACCCCCAATGCCCCCCTTACTCTCTGATGGTAATTCACACTCGTCAGTTAACCCAGCAACACTCGCACCTTTGGGATGTGAAAGGGAACTGCGGCTTCAAGAGGAAACAGCGAGAAAGTGCAGACAGCACACAGACAGCATTCAAGGTGAGGACTGAGCCTGGGTTGCTGAAGCTGTACTACTGCTGTGCCTCCATTTTCCCTCAAAGCGTTGGAGTGATTTTTGGGCTTAGGACATATACATTTAGCAATTGGCTTTGGCTGCCAGTCTTCACATCTGAATATGGATTGTGGACTTAATTTGTAGTGCAGCTCTGAACAACGGGTTCCTAAAAGTTGTGGATCCCAGTCGAGAAAATGCTGATTAAGATTCATTTGGATGTCTGTGGTGTGGATGCAAAGGAGGTGTGAAGGTTATATGTACAGTAGTTTCAAAGAACACATTGTCCATACGTTGTAAGAATGCATTGTCCATAAGTTGTAAATATGTATTGTCCATACATTGTAAATACTGATTGACCATACGTTGTAAATATGCATTGTCCATACATAAATACCCATTGTCTATACATTGTAAATACTTATTATTGTAAATATGGAGATGTCCTTTGATATTTAGCAATATATTGAGCCCCACGTTGGGCCAGCCAGTCTCCACGTGATGCCTGTGTACAGTACCTTGTGTTGTCAAATACAGAAGCAGCTTTGTATCTACTGGTACTTTTCTCCAATGCCTTTGTACACGCAACAACAATGCTCAGTTCTGGTCACCTCAGTAATGGCAGGATTCTTTGCTGTGTGGAGGGATCTTGGAGTGCATGTCCATGGATCTTGCGCAAGTTGATTGAGTTGTTAAGAAGATTTATTGCGTGTCGGCCTTCATTATTCGGGGATTGAGTTCAAGAGTCATGAGGTAATGTTGCAGCTCTGGGTAGACCACACTTGGAATATTATGTTCAGTTCTGGACAGTTCTTTATAAGAAGGATATGGAAGCTTTAGAGAGGTGCAGAGGAGATTTGCCTGGATGCTGTCTGGATTAGAAAGCATGTGTTATAAGGAGAGGTTGAGCAAGCTTGGACTTTTCCCTTTGGAGAAAGGAGGGTGAGAGGTGACATGATAGGGGTGTATAAAATGATAAGGGGCATAGATAGAGTGGACAGCCAGAGACTTTGTCCCAGGGCAGAAATATGCAGGGGCACAATTTTAAGGTGATTGGAGGAAAGTATAGGGGATGTCAGAGAATGATGGGTGCATAGGACACTCTGCTGGGCTGGTGTTGGCAGCAGATACATTAAGGACACTGAAGGGATACTTCGATAGGCACAGGGATAATAGAAAAATGGAGGGCTATGTGGGAAGGGAAAGATTAGGTTGATTTTGGTCAGTTAAAAGGTCAGCACAACACTGTGGGCTGAAGGGCCCGTACTGTGTTGTTCTGTTCTATGTTCATATCTTGAGCAAGTTTGTGAAGCGTCCTTTAGAGAGTCATAGAGCACTACAGCACAGAAACAGGTTCTTCGGCCCATCCTGACCGTGTTGAACTGTTATTCTCTCTAGTATTTATCATTTGATTACATTGTTTACCTAAATGGCGAGCTATTTCTCCATTGGTTATAGACTTGAGGATCTATTCAACAAGGATGTTGTGCTAACTGGTCTGTAATTTTCTGCTTATTATCTTACCTCTTCTTGAACAGGAGCACCTTACTGAAGTGTTCCTAAGTGGAGGTACCTTCCTGGAACTCAGTAAGAGTTGAAAAACATTAACCCAGGCCTCTATTATCTCTGAAGCCACTTTCTTTAAGACCCTCGTGATCCTGATTACTTCTAGTCCTTGTATGGAACTCTTCAGCCCTGCGGGGAGCCGTAGAGCATTGGGCTCCCAGGTTTAATTGTTTCACGAGAGTCATTGCCTGTTTACCTTGTTCAGTTTATTTTGATTGGCTCAGGGATTCCACGTATCTGTATTATTGAAGTGGACTCTCCTGGTATTTATTGCAGGGTCCAAGTTTTGAGAATGTCACATCTCACTGTGTTGCTCAGCCAAACCACGAATGTTTTGTTGGAACTTTTATTAATATACTCTGAATGGGGGTCTTACTTTTCCTTGCACTTGGGCCCAGTCATTGCCAGCGTTCACCATGACAAGTCCCATTTTGTTCTTCGGGCTTTTAATTCTACCAAGAAATTCATCCCTCTGACTGGGAACTAGTTCATTGTTATAAGAACAGAAAATAGTGGGAAAACTCAGCAGGCCAGGCAGCTTTTGTGGAAAAAGAGATGTGAAATGTTTCAGATCCGGGACCCCCCCACCCTCATCAGAACTGTTTCTGATCTGATCGGTGACGCCACCTGACAGGCCAGGTAATCCCAGCATTTTCTGTCTTTCTTTCAGATTTGCGGCATCTCCATTTTTAATTTTAATCTGTTATCCTCAGGGTATTTGCTGTGTCCTCCACCATGAAGTCTAATGCAAAGTATTGGTTTAAATCAGTCATTCCCAACTGGGGTGGTACCACACCCAAGGGGGCGGTTACATCTGTAAGGGGGAGGGGGTTAGGGGAAATAGAAGTCGTCGGGGACGCATTCAAGATTCTTGGTTGGGGTTGTGGTAAGCAGCACCCTAACTTGAGACATGACACCTGACTGACCATTAGGCACTTCCAAAACAAAAAGGATAAGGCACTGGAACACGGGAAGAACCACAGCTCTGCAGGCAGTGAGCACTCATCTGAAACTCAGCAATCTCATCCGAATTTACCAACCAAACACATGTCATTGCGGATGCATAAATTAGCAACCAGGGTGTCCAACAGTTCCCCCTGACTTGCAGCAAAAATAAGTTCTTACAATCTAACAGCTGGCAAGTCAAGTACACCCTCTCAATTTTCTCTACAGATCTGTGGAAAACAGGTCATGCAATGATACAGCGCTGGCCGGAATCAAACAGTGAGATAGATCAATTGGTGAACCTGCCGACCCCGAGGATTCCTCCTGAGATGTTCAAAGTCACCTCAGCTGCATATGTGCGGTCAGGGACCATCTTTGGGGGTTAGCACGATTGGTCAATCGTGCTAACTGGAATAGTACAAAGGGAGCTTGCAGAACACCAGCTCTATCCCAACTCACATTCAGATTCCAATCTGAATCCTTGCCAACGTAATTTTTGCTGTTGTGATCGTCTTCATCTTCACCCTGCTGATCCATTGCGTGCGCTACTGTTGTTCCATCCGTGTCAACTCACAGCCTTCATCAGCATCTGATAGGCATTCCCAGTTTGTGTTAATTTAAAATTTTAATTTAGCCCTGTTAATGATGGATAAATCCATACTGCACATGCTCTATGAGTCTGAAGGTAGTGAAGCCTTGAATTCTAATCCTGCAAAGAAACCGAAACCACAGGAAGTACATCAATACAATGTTACATACCTGGAGTATGGTTTTATTCCATATCCATCAGATCAGCGATTCCTGAAGCATCTTATTTGTATTACTGTACTGTCTAACGAAGCCATGAAACCACCAAGATTGCAGGAACAATTCGATAAAAGACAACCTGAAAAGGCTACTTATGGTATTACTCAGTTCCAAAAGAGGAAAGAAGATTTGAAAAGTGTTGCACACTAGGGTCATTTGCCGAGAAAGCTAAGAATGAACTTGGTAGTCATCTCATTATAACTTTTCCTAAATGATAGCAAAGTGTGGAAAATCTCCCACAATCAGTGAGAGATTAACAATGCCTGCGGTATCAGAAGTGCTCACCACTCTAAATGGATACCAGTATTTTAAAATCAATTCCTCTGAGTAATAACTCTGTCGCTCGATGTACTGACGAAATAAGTGAAGACATCGAGTATCAACTATGCACAGAGCGACAAAAAAAGAATTTGGAATATAATTGGATGAGTCAACTGTGCAAGACAACAAGGCATTGCTAATTGTGTACGTGCAGTTTATGAAAAATGGAAATGTTTGTGAAAAGATAATATCAATGGAGAGTCTATCTGTGACAAGCTCAAAATGTATATTGAGGATAAAAGTATTCCGATTTAGGAACATAATTTCTTGTGCACCAGAAGGAGCACCAAATATATGACAGGTCACCAAACTGGTTTAGTGGCATTTATGAGAAAAGAAATTCCAAGTCTTTTTGTAATCCGTTGTGCAATTCATCATCAACATCTCACAAACAAAAACTTTGGCCAATGACTTTTTTCAAGCACGACCCTTGTAATATCTGCTATCAACAAAATTAAAGCTCATCCATTCAACACTAGAGTATTTTGCCAGTTATGTCAAGATAATGATGAAGAGTTTGAACACTTGCTTCTTCATGCTCCTTGACAGTGTTGGCTGTCAAAAGGCAGCTGCTAAAAAAGGTACTTTGATCTTTTTGACACTGATTGAATTTTTGGACCCCTTATCTAAGAAAGGATGTGCTGAAACTGGAGAGGATTCAAAGGAAGTTTACGAAAATGATTCCATGATTGAACAGCTTGTTATATAGACACATAGAAATATAGAAAACCTACAGCACAATACAGGCCCTTTGGCCCAAAATGCTGTGCCAAACATGTACTTACTTTAGAAATTACCTAGGATTACCCATAGCCCTATATTTTTATAAGCTCCAAGCCCCTATCCAGGAGTCTCTTAAAAAACCATATTGAATCCACCTCCACCAGTCGCCGCAGCCCATTCCACACAATCACCACTTTTTGCATTAAAAAATCTACCCCTGACATCTCCTCTGTACCTACTTCCAAGCACCTTAAAACTTTGCCCTCTCGTGCTAGCCATTTCAGCCCTGGGAAAAAGCCTCTGACTATCCACAAAATCAATGCCTCTCATCATCTTATACACCTCTATCAGGTGTATCTCATCCTCCGTCGCTCCAAGGAAAAAAGGCCGAGTTCACTCAACCTGTTCTCATAAGGCATGCGCCCCAATCCAGGCAACATCCTTGTAAATCTCCTCTTCCCCCTTTCTATCCTTCCTGTAGTAAGGCGTCCAGAACTGAGCACAATACTCCAAGTGGGGTCTGACCAGGATCCTATATAGCTGCAACATTACCTCTTGGCTCTTAAACTCAATCCCACCATTGATGAAGACCAATGCACCATATGCCTTCTTAACCACAGAATCAACCTGCACAGTAGCTTTGAGTGTCCTATGTACTCAGACCCAAAAATCCCTCTGATCCTCCACTTACCATTAATACTATGTTCTGCCATCACATTTGACCTACCAAAATAAACCATCTCACACTTATCTGGGTTGAACTCCATCTGCCACTTCTCAGCCAAGTTTTGCATCCTATCAATGTCCTGCTATAACCTCTGACAGCCCTCCACACTATCCACAACACCCCCAACCTTTGTGTCATCAGCAAATTTACTAACCCATCCCTCCATTTCCTCATCCAGGTCATTTATAAAAATCACAAAGAGAAGGGGTCCAAGAACAGATCCCTGAGGCACACCACTGGTCACCGACCTCCATGCAGAATATGACCTGTCTACAACCACTCTTTGCCTTCTGTGGGCAAGTCAGTTCTGGATCCACAAAGCAATGTCCTCTCGGATCCCATGCCTCCTTACTTTCTCAATAAGCCTTGCATGGGGTACCTTGTCAAATACCTTGCTAAAATCCATATATATTACATCTACGACTCTACCTTCAGCAATGTGTTTAGTCACATCCTCAAAAAATTCAATCAGGCTCATAAGGCAACTGGAAATATATAAACAAAACATTGTGAGAAGAATGTTCTCACAGATTCCCTGCATGGAAGGTATAGCACTGTCTTTCACAGTTGGCGATTTGCAAGAGTACTGCTTACACCTGCAGTCACTGAAGAAGGATTTCTGAAATGATTCAAGGATTTGAACAACCTGGAAATTCTGGACTGGGTAATCAACTCATTTCTTTGCAAGGTGGAGGAACAGGAAGGGAGCTTGCAAGAAGAAATTATCGAAATTCAGAATGATGAAGAAGCAAAAATGCTTTTCAAAAATGTTGGCTTTTGTGGTATGTGGCTACACTGTCATATGAAGTTTCCTGGTCTTTGGAGAAGAGCCAAACTGCTGTTGATTGCATTTCCATCCTCCTACCACATACTCAAAAAGAACAGAAGCCACTTGGACTTGTTACACATGGGGACTTAAGGCTTTTGTTGTCACAAGTTAAAACAGATATTTTCATCTTGCTAAAAAACCATCAAGCTCAAAGATCACATTGATATTGAAGCTGTTGTACAGTGCACAGGAACTGCGTAAGCTGGGTTTAAAGACAAATAAAAAATTAAAGCAGAATAATTTTTCTCGTGTTGGCATATGGTAGACATGTTTTTACACAATGAGGTCGCCGGAAAGTATATTGTGCCTAAGAGGGGCGTTGGCAAGAATGGAGATGCCTTAGTGGGGTGATGGCAAGTATGAAAGTGCTTTAGGAGGGAGCTGGGCTAACAAAAGGTTGGGAAACACTGGTTTAAGTTATCTGCCACTTCCTTATTCTTGTGATTAATTTCCCCAGTCTCACTCTCCTCCAGCCCCACACTTACCCCAGCTACCCTCCTTTATAATGTCCACAATATCCCCCGCTGTTCTATTACTTGCCAGTTTTCTCTCATAGTCAACTTGATTACTCATTATTAACATTTTAGTCATCCAGTGATGGTCTATTATTGATTTTCTTATTTAGAGATACAACAGAGTAACAGGGCCTTCCGGCCCAACAAGTCCATACCACCCAGTTACACCCGTATGGCTAATTAACCTACAAACCCGTATGTCTTTGGAATGTGGGAGGAAACTGGAGCACCTGGAGGGAACCCACACGGTCACGGGGAGAGCGTACAGACTCCTTACAGACAGCGACGGGAAATGAACCCAGTGTGCTGGCGCTGTAATGGTGTTACACTCACCAGTTGGTAAAACATACCCAATGCCGTCCTCACCCTGATGACCAGCTTCAAGTGTGGCTGCATCAGGCTGTGTGTGGGACTCAGGTCTGTGGGCACCAAGTACCACTATGTGCCGAAGTTCTGTCTGTCCCCAGTGTTGCAAAGAATGGGTCTGGCTCCATTGCTGCACAGAATCAGAATCAAGTTTGTTGCCACTAACTTTAGTTGTGAAATTTGTTGTCATGCACAAGATCTCAGTCAACTGGGTGATGCCACATTACCTGTCCTCCGTGGAAATGTTCTTCCGGACTATAGGCAAAGTCTGCTGAAAGAAAATTTTCAAAGACAGTCGTGACTCTGTCCAACACGTAATCGGCCCACAGCAGTCTATCCAGTCTGCCTTGTTGCTTCTCCTGATGAGCATTTGAAAAGGCCTTTCGGGAGGCACAGTAGTGTAGCGGTCGCCGTAATGCTTTACAGATCCAGCTGTAAGATCCAAGTTCGATTCCCCCTGCAGTTTGTACATCCTCCTCGCAACCATATGGGTTTTCTCTGGGTGCTCCAGTTTCCTCACACGTTCCAGTGATGCCCACGTTAGCGTTAGTTAGTAAGTTGTGGGCATGCTATGTTGGCACTGAAAGTTTGGTAATACTTCTGGGCTGCCCTTGAACTCTGTTGGTCATTGACCCAAACGACACATTTCACTATTTGTTTCAATATACATGTGGCAAATAAAGCTAATTTTGTCTTTATCTGTATCAATACAGCCAGGCTATGGACATGGGGCTTCCTGGACAAGGGCTCAGGGAGCACGAGTTGGAATCTTTCTCCCTTCCTCTTACAGCTAATAGGAGATAGTGGATGGTGAGGGGAGGCCTGGACTGCCCCCATCTAACATGAGGAACCAGAGGTGGTCACACACCCGTGACTGTGGCCTGTACGGCTGGCAGTGCAGACCGTGGAAGGACAGTAAGTGTACCAGAAGGGCGAAGTGAAACTGCAGATCATAAACGTTAGAGGAACTTGGAGAGAGGCCCAGAGAGAAACTGCACCAGAGATCAGCTGCTCCAAGCAGACAGAGACTTACTGATCTTGTGAGATTGATGCTGGCCTAAGATTAGTTATGATGGCTAATCTAGAAGGTTAAACAGTGAACTATCCTAGTAGCAAAATACTGGAGGGACACAGCAGGTCAGGCAGCGTCTATGGACATGAACGAACTGTTACCATATTGGGCTGAGACCCTTCATCAGGTCTGGAACAAAAGGGGAAAGAAGCCAGAATTAGAAAGTGGGGGAGGAGAAGGGTTTCAAGCTGGTGGGTGACATGTGAGTGGGAAGGTGTGTGGGTGGGGGAGTGAGGATGAAGTAAGAAGCTGGGAGGTGAAAGGTGGAACAGGTAAATGGATGAAAAAGGAACCTGGTAGGAGAAGATTATGGGAGAAAGGAAGAAGGAAGGACACCAGGGGAGGTGATGGGAGGGTGAGGAGAACAGAAGGAGTGAGATGGGGTACCAAATGGGGGCTAGAGAAAGAGAGAAGGAGGGAAGGGGAAGAAATTATCAGACTTTAGAGAAATCAATGTTCATAGGACAAGTTGGAAGCTACAGAGAATTATCCCAGCAAGCCTAGGATCCTGATCCGGGCCAGGCAGGGTTATATCCGGTGAGGCCACCCTCCTCAGGGTTTGACAGGACTTCCTCCCTCTCATGATACCCTGGAACTTTAGATCAGATTATGCATCCCATTAACCCTGCCCCTCCTCTCTCCGGATCTCTGCTCCTGGGAGATTTGGATACCTGGGATTTTCCTTCCCTTCATCAGAGAGAAAGTTCATCCCGTTCCTGGTCACTAAAGCCAAACCATCAGGACCGTTCTTTCACTCACCAGCTACAACACGGAAAATACACCAGTGTGCCTCATACAAGCAATTCTCAAGCAAGCCACACGAGGAGTTTGAGATTCAAGATGTTTTACATCTATATCTACTCGGGAGGCAGACACACAGTCTACAGAACAGCAGGAGAAGTCATGAACCCTATGCAGATTGCAGCGGAGGAGGTGGTTGCTGTCTTGTGACAATGGCCCTGTGGGAGGCAAATGCAGAAACTGCAGGGGCCCGAGCAGAGATATTTAAAACAGCCTCAGCCCTGGGTGAGGTGCCAGAGGACTGAACGGTAGCTGATGTTATAACATTGTTTAAGAAAGGCTCTTAGAATAAGCCAGCAAAATTATAGACTGGTGAGTCTGACATCAGTTGTGGGAAAGTTATTGGAAGGCGTTCTAAGGGACCAGATATGTAAGTTATTTGTATAGAGTGGGACTGATTAGGGTAGTCAACATGGCTTTGTGTCTAACTAATCTTATAACACCATAAGATATAGGAACAGAATTAGACCGTTTCATCTTGGCTGATCCAGTTTTCCTCCCAACCCCAATCTCCTGCCTTCTCCCCTTACACCTTCATACCCTGACCAATCAAGAACCTATCAAGATCTGTCTTAAATATACATAAAGATTTGGCCTCCACAGCTGCCTGTGATAAAGAATTCCACAGATTCACCGCTGTCTGGCTAAAGAAATTCCTCCTCATCTCTGTTCTAAAAGCACGTCCCTCTATTCTCAGGCAGTACCCTCTGGTCTTAGACTCTCCCACCACAGGAAACATCCTCTCCACAGCCACTCTATCAAGGCCTTTCACCATTCGATAGGTTTATGATGTTACTGGCTCTTTCCGGCACCTTGCTGTATGTCTGTGGTGGATAGGCTGGTGCCAGTAATGCCAGTCCAGTCTATCCTAGTGAATCCTATCACAATGTAATCCCTGCAAAACACATCCAGGTCTAATCATGCAATTTCAATCCCAGTGATCCTTATCTCCACAATCCCTGATCATCTAGTGATCCCTGTCTGGGAAATCCCAGCCCTGTCCAATCCTTACAGAAAATGCTGGAAGAACTCAGCAGGTCAGGCAGCAACTAAGGAAATGAATAAGCAGTTTAGGTTTTCGGCTGAGACCCTTTACTAAGACTGGAAAGGAAGGGGGAAGATGCCAGAATAAAAAGGAGGGGAGGGGGAGGAGGATGGCTAGAAGGTTGTAGGTGAAGCCAGGTGGTGGGAAAGGTGAAGGGCTGGAGAAGAAGGAATCTGATAGGAGAGGAGAGTGGATCATGGGAGAAAAGGGAAGGAGGAAGGCATCAGGGGAAGGGAATAGGTAGGTGAGGAGATGAGGTAAGAGGCCAGAGTGGGGAATAGATGAGAAGAGAAGGAGGAGAGCTGGAATGTTGACTGTTTATTTCCCTCCACAGATGCTACCTGACCTGTTGGGTTCCTCCAGCATTTTGTGTGTTTTATTAAAGATTTCAGAGAATGGGAATAAGGTTGAGTGACAAGGTAACAGACTTCATCAGTTTATGGAGAATTTCCCTCCCCCTCTAAAGTTTTCTCCTCAGGTTGGGTGAGAATAAAACTAGAGGTCAAAGGTTTAGTGTGAAGAGTGAAATATTTTGGGGGAATCTGACGGCAAGCTCCTTTACTCAGAGGGTGGTGGGAGTCTGGAATGAGCTGCTGGCAGATTTGGTAGATAGAAGTTCAATTGTAACATTGAAGGGAAGTTTGGATAGGTACATGCATATGAGGGGCTATGATCAAGGTGCAGGGAGATAGGACTAGGAAGAAGACCAGGCTGGCATGGAGCAGATGGTCAGAAGTACTGTAGTACTCTATGACGCTCTAATTCTTGTAAAAAGAATACAACTACCAATGACCCAGGGGGATGTCTCCACACTGTCCAGAATTATACTGCTTCAACTGTGCTGGAAGTGTGGGAGACTGTCAGGCCTGCACAGCTAACAGGAGTTCCCTGCCAATCTCTATCTGTCTATCACCGCTATCATCATTTGATTTCCCGCTGCCCTCTCCCTCTCCCAAGCTCAGGTTGCAGCAAGTGGCCCATTCAGTGGAGAAGCTAATTAGAAGATCTGTTCATTGCCAGAGAGAAGAAAAGAGCTGAAAAAATTAATGCTGACTCCACCCACCCTAGCAGTCACCGATGCACCAAATTTCCATCAGGGAGACACCACAAGTCCATCACCACCAGGACTACAGATGTGTAGTGGAGAGTATATTGACTGGCTGCATCACAGACTGATATGGAAAACCAATGCCCTTAAATGGAAAGTTCTACAAGAAGTAGTCTATCCCCACCATTGAGCACATCTACAGGAAAGCAGCATCCATCATCAGGGATTCCCACCACCCAGGCCATGCTCTCTTCTCACTGCTGCCGTCAGGAAGAAGATACAGGAGGTTCACAACTCACAGCACCAGGTTCAGGAACCAGTACTGTCCCTCAATCATCAGACTGTTGACACAGAGGGGATAACTTCACTCAACTTCACTTGCCCCATCACTGAAATGTTCCCACATCTGATGGACTCACAATCAAGGACTCTTTATCTCATATTCCTGATGTTTATTTATTAATTTGTATTATTTATTTATTTTTGTGTTTGTGCTATTTGTCATCTTCTGCACTCTGGTTGAACGCCCAAATTGGGCAGTCTTTCATTGATTTGGTTATGCTTATTATTCTATATATTAACTGAGTATACTCACAAGAAAATGAACCTCAGAGTTGTATATGGTGACATATGTGTATTTTGGTAATAAACTTACTTTGGACTTTGAACACACATCACTTTGGAAGTTTCTTTCCAGTTAAGTACCCAACAAAACTCCCTCGGGCCCAATACCCTAACTGTCCATTAAATGGTCTTTGCTGCTCTCGTTTTTCTGGTGATAATTAATCAGTCTGTTCAGATGCTCACATTTAATTAAGTTGATTGTGACCATTCTACTAATTGTTGATTGCTCAGGGCTGTTTGTGCTATTGGCTTGTTACTATTGTGTTGTCTGTTAGGGTATTGCCCTGTTTTTTAATGCTTGGCACTGAACCACAATCAGTTCACGTATTGGTAATGAAGAGATTCTGATTCAGAACCCTAATGCGCCTATCAAAGGGCTCAGCTCTCACCACAGTCCTTGTTCACTCACGCGAACCGGCTCTCACCACGGTCCTTGTTCACTCACGCGAACCGGCTCTCACCACGGTCCTTGTTCACTCACGCGAACCGGCTCTCACCACGGTCCTTGTTCACTCACGCGAACCGGCTCTCACCACGGTCCTTGTTCACTCACGCGAACCGGCTCTCACCACGGTCCTTGTTCACTCACGCGAACCGGCTCTCACCACGGTCCTTGTTCACTCACGCGAACCGGCTCTCACCACGGTCCTTGTTCACTCACGCGAACCGGCTCTCACCACGGTCCTTGTTCACTCACGCGAACCGGCTCTCACCACGGTCCTTGTTCACTCACGCGAACCGGCTCTCACCACGGTCCTTGTTCACTCACGCGAACCGGCTCTCACCACGGTCCTTGTTCACTCACGCGAACCGGCTCTCACCACGGTCCTTGTTCACTCACGCGAACCGGCTCTCACCACGGTCCTTGTTCACTCACGCGAACCGGCTCTCACCACGGTCCTTGTTCACTCACGCGAACCGGCTCTCACCACGGTCCTTGTTCACTCACGCGAACCGGCTCTCACCACGGTCCTTGTTCACTCACGCGAACCGGCTCTCACCACGGTCCTTGTTCACTCACGCGAACCGGCTCTCACCACGGTCCTTGTTCACTCACGCGAACCGGCTCTCACCACGGTCCTTGTTCACTCACGCGAACCGGCTCTCACCACGGTCCTTGTTCACTCACGCGAACCGGCTCTCACCACGGTCCTTGTTCACTCACGCGAACCGGCTCTCACCACGGTCCTTGTTCACTCACGCGAACCGGCTCTCACCACGGTCCTTGTTCACTCACGCGAACCGGCTCTCACCACGGTCCTTGTTCACTCACGCGAACCGGCTCTCACCACGGTCCTTGTTCACTCACGCGAACCGGCTCTCACCACGGTCCTTGTTCACTCACGCGAACCGGCTCTCACCACGGTCCTTGTTCACTCACGCGAACCGGCTCTCACCACGGTCCTTGTTCACTCACGCGAACCGGCTCTCACCACGGTCCTTGTTCACTCACGCGAACCGGCTCTCACCACGGTCCTTGTTCACTCACGCGAACCGGCTCTCACCACGGTCCTTGTTCACTCACGCGAACCGGCTCTCACCACGGTCCTTGTTCACTCACGCGAACCGGCTCTCACCACGGTCCTTGTTCACTCACGCGAACCGGCTCTCACCACGGTCCTTGTTCACTCACGCGAACCGGCTCTCACCACGGTCCTTGTTCACTCACGCGAACCGGCTCTCACCACGGTCCTTGTTCACTCACGCGAACCGGCTCTCACCAAGGTCCTTGTTCACTCACGCGAACCGGCTCTCACCACGGTCCTTGTTCACTCACGCGAACCGGCTCTCACCACGGTCCTTGTTCACTCACGCGAACCGGCTCTCACCACGGTCCTTGTTCACTCACGCGAACCGGCTCTCACCACGGTCCTTGTTCACTCACGCGAACCGGCTCTCACCACGGTCCTTGTTCACTCACGCGAACCGGCTCTCACCACGGTCCTTGTTCACTCACGCGAACCGGCTCTCACCACGGTCCTTGTTCACTCACGCGAACCGGCTCTCACCAAGGTCCTTGTTCACTCACGCGAACCGGCTCTCACCACGGTCCTTGTTCACTCACGCGAACCGGCTCTCACCACGGTCCTTGTTCACTCACACGAACCGGCCAGCCTCAACCAGTTGCTTCTAACCTTCTACCTTGTTCTCTTGTGTTCATTATCTGTCCTCTGTTTTGTGGCCCCTGTTATTTTGCAGTTGATTATTACAGCGTGCACTCGCCGCTGAATAGTCTCCACTGCTCTGCTTTTGGGTCATGCCTCCTCTACATTTTCCACCAGAGGCAAATTCTGAGGAATCTGCAGACATCACTTTAGGAGACATGACTCATTGGTCATGGGTGTCTCTAGTCAGGGTGGTGCATGGCTGGAGATGGACTGGCTGTGACTGGATATTAGTTCATTAACTCAGGGAAGTCACTGTGGAGAGAGGCCTAGAGTGCTGGTGTTGATATTGGTTTATTATTGTCACATGTTCTGAGATTCGGTATCTAGCTTGCCTTGCACACTGCTCATACAATGCGTTGAGGTGGAGCAAAGTAACAATGCAGAATAAAGTGTAAAAGGAAGTGGAATGCAGGCAAATACCAAGGTGCAAGATCATGACCAGGTAGCTTGTGAGGTGAGGATTCCACCTTATTGTACAAGAGGTCAGTTGAAGAGCTTGATACCGGTGGGAAAGAAGCTGTCCTTGAGCCTGGTGGTATGTGTATTTATTTATCCAAGGAGCAATTAGAGAATTTGACCATCAGTCTAAGGACAACAGCATCTGAATTCCATGTGGCACATGATAGAAATGACTCCACGATAGAAATGTGCAAGTGTCATTGGTCTCCTCAAACCTCTCATGAAATGTAGCCACTTTCAGGCCCTCCTTGTTAACGCATCAGTACGTTGGGCCCAGAATAAATGGTCGGGGACGTTGACCACAGGGAACTTGATTCCACTGCTGATGAGGATCGCTGTGAGCTCTCCACACACTGGCTCTCACTGGAGAACAGTCCAGCACAAACTGGCTCTCCATGTGCTCACAGGGTACAGTTCAAACACCTTGTTGCTCTCTGGGGTACAGGGTTCCACATAGTGGAGTACACAACTAGTTCCACACAGATTACCACTCAACTGGGTACAGATCCACACACACACTTTCACTGGGTTACAGTTCCACTAAGTCCACTGAACACGACCCTGGGACAGTTCCTCAGAGTTTTATTCTGGTTGGGTATTGAATCTATACTGTGGCCTCAGCTGTGTATATCTACTGTGTATTTCTGACATAGATACATTGACATAGAACGATACAGCACAGGCCCCTCAACCCACAATATTTGTGCCAATCATTTAACCTACTCCTAGATCAATCTCACCCTTCCCTCTCACATAGCCCTACATTTTTCCTTCATCCATGTGCCAGTTTAAGAGTCTTTTAAGTGTTCCAAATATATTTGTCTCCACTCCTGATAGCATGTTCCACACACACACCACTCACTGTGTAAATAACCTGCCTCTGACATCCCCCTATATTTTCTTCCAATCACGCTAAAATTATGCCTCTTTGTAGTAGACATTTCCACCCTGGGAAGAGTAGGTGGTGTTGTAGGGAGTGAAGAGGTTGTTGAATGCCACAGCAGGTGGAATGTTGGGAGAAGCATTGTCAGATGGACCTTAATCCCAACAATTGCATAGGAATGTAAGAATAGAGGTGTAAGCTATTTTCTAAATAGAGAGTGAATTCAGAAATTAGAAGTGCGAAGGGACTTGTAGGATTCCCTAAAGGTTAAATTGCAAGTTGAGTCAGTGGTAAGGAAGGCAAATGCAAAGTTAGAATTTATTTCCAGGGGACTAGATTATAAAAGCAAGGATGTAATGCTGAGCATTATAAGGTATGGTCAGACTTTTGCGCGGTTTTAGGCCCCTTTGCCATTGGAGAGGGTCCCGGGGAGAGTTACAAGAATAATGCCAGGAATGAAAGGTTTAACGTATGAGGAGAATTTGATGGCTCTGGTCCTGTACTCACTGGAGTTTAGAAGAATGGGGGGGGGCCGCGGGAGGGGGGGTTGATATCTTACTGAAACCTATCGAATATTGAAAGGCCAAGATAGAATGAATGTGAAGAGGATATTTCCAATAGTGGGAGAGTCCAGGAACAGGGGGCACAGCTTCAGAATACAAGGACGTCCTTTAGAACAGAGATCAGCAGGAATTTCTTTAGCCAGAGGGTAGTGAATCTGTAGAATTCATTGCCTCAGATGGCTGTGGAGGGCTAAGCCAATCTCATCTTACTCTGATTTGGCAAGTCATTTAAAACTGGCAAGTTTCTACAGATGTAGGGTATTGTGAGTCTACAGATGTAGGGTATTGAGAGTCGCAGCCTGACTGGTCGAATCACAGCCTGGAATGGGAACCCTTCAGGACCCATCAGGATTGCTGAAGGGTCTCAGCCCGAAATGTCAACTACACTCTTTTCCATAGATACTATCTGGCCCGCTGAATTCCTCCAGCGTCTTGTGTCTGTTGCTTAAAGAAGTTCAAGTTCAGTTTTTATTCAACCATACATGGATACCCATGAACATAGCCAAACAAAACAGCGTTACTCTGGGGCCAAGGTGCAAATCACAGTCCCAACACTTACACACAACAAGCCACATGTTCAACAACAGAAAGCCATCCGGTCACAAAAAATAGATAGTTCAAGTCCCTGAGTGTCATGCCCTGTAGGTTGGTGGTGTTGACAAGAACAAGCCACAGCAGTCCGATCACCATGCACTACTACAGCCACAGACAAATGCAATAAATAAGCAAAAAGAAATAAATAGAAAAGCTACCCTATAAAGCACAATGTACATACATAGATTGATTGTATGTCTGTACATAAAGTGAGACTAGGTGATGGTGGGGGAGTCGGATACTGGGCAGACGTGTCAATCAGCCTGAAGTAAGAATCTCCAGGTTGTATGTGGTGACATGTATGTACTCTGACAATGAACTTCACTTTGAATTTTGAACTTTGGTCTCCCCATGACCGGGTGAGTTTCCTCTGGGTGCTCCGGTTTCATCCCACATTCCAAAGACATATCGGTTAAGGTTCATAAGTTGTGGACGTGCTACGTTGTGGTTGGAAGCACGGTGATACTTGTGGACTGTTCCTAGCACATCCTCAGACACAAATGATGCATTTTGCAGTGTGTTTCGATGTTCTTGTGTGCATGTGACAAATAAAGCTAATCTTCATCTTTATCTATTTATCTTTATAGAGCAACTGCGTCTACTTATACACATTTATGTATATACACATTGTATTCCCAATCTGTACTTTAACTTCTAACTCTGCTTTTTATATTATTCTTCATAATTCTTGAATGTTGTTTTTTATTGCATGTTACACCCCGACCAACACACCACAGTAGCATAGCAAATTCAGAATCAGCTTTAATACCACTGGCCTATGCTCTGAAATTTGTTGTTCTGTGGCATATATATATATATATATATATATATAGAGAGAGAGAGAGAGAGAGAGAGAGAGAGAGAGAGAGAGACATGACCATAAAGCACAGGAGCAGAATTAGACCATTCGGGGCCCCACGAGTCTGCCTTGCCCTTCTATCATGGCTGATCCATTTCCCTGTTAACCCCATTCTCCCGCCTTCTTCCCATAACCTTTCACTCCCTGACTAGTCAACCTCCGCCTAATGACTTGACCTCCACAGCTGTCAGTGGTATGAATTCCACAGATTCACTATCCTCTGGCTAAAGAAATTCTTCCTTATCTCTGTTCCAAATGCACGAGCCTCTGACATGTGCCCTTTGGTCCTTGATTTCCCCTCAATAGGAATCATTCTCTCTACGTCTACTCTATCTAGGCCTTTCAACATTCGGTAGGTTTCAATGAGACTCCCTTATTCTTCTAAACCCCAGTGAGTACAGACGCAGAGCCATCAAATGCTACTCATATGATAACCCTTTCAAAACTGGAATCATTTTCGTGAACCTCCGTTGAACCCTCTCCAATGGCAGCACATGCTTGATATTTATATTAAATAAGTAGTGCAAAACAAGAGGAAAAGAATAGTGAGGTAGTGTTCGTGGGTTCAATGTCCATTCAGAAATCTGATGGCAGAGAGAAGCTGTTTCTGAAATGTTGAAATGTAGCAATGAGAAGAGGGCATGTCCTGGGTGATGGGACCCAATCCATCTCAGTAAACTGCTATGGAGAATAAAGCTGATCCTAATGATATGTTACAGAGTACAGCAACTTTTTGTGCAGATTATGGGGAAAAGCAGCTCATCTATTTTATGGAAAATAACAGTCCTTGTGAATGTTGCTTAAAATCATGGCCTCTCTTTATGCAAAAGTAAATTTATTGTCTCAAAACGCATATAGGTTACAATACATGTTTTGTATTATTAGGTATAGGTTACAGACTCTACCCTGGGATTCATTTTCTTGTAGACATTCACAGTAGAACAAAGAAACACAATAGAACAACCACACACACTCAAAGACTGACAGACACAGTCAACCAACGTGCAAAAGACAAACTCTGCAAATAATAATTAATAAATAATACTGAAAACATGAGTTGTAGAGGCCTTGAAAGTGAGTCTGTTAATTCTGTATTGAGGTGAGTGAAGTTATCCAAGCCAGTTTAGGAGTCTGATAGTTGTAGGGTAGGAACGGTTCAAGAACCCAGTAGGGTGGAACTTAAGGCTCCTGTACCTCCTTCCTGTTGGTAGCAGCGAGAAGAGAGTATGGCCTGGGTGGTGGGGGTCTTTAATGATGGATGCTTCTTTCCTGTGACAGTGCTCCTTGTTGACTTGCTCAACAGTGAGAGGGCTGTTCCTGTGGTGGACCGGACTGTGTCCACCATTAATAGCCCCCATGTGTGATAGAAAACAGTATCTCCTGCATATATGAAAGAGAACATTTTAGAGTGTCGGCTACTGCACACCCCCAGTGCATACCGTGGAGAATGGCAGCCTCTATGGATGCTGAAGAGAACTGCAGTTCCTGTGTATAAAATCACAGGTCCTGTGTGTGTAATGTAAAATTACAGCCCAGCCCCTGTACATGTTGTGAAGAGTATCATCCCTGCCTACATTAGGGGCCTGGATATATATCACAGCCCACATATATTTTATGGAAATTAGTGGCCTTTGTACATATTATCTAGAATAACAGGTCCTGTGTACATTATATAGAATAACAAACCCTATATTGGAAAATAGCACCCCAGAGAATAGCAAAGCCCTGGCCTACTTGGGAGAATAACAATCCCTGTGTATTGGCACTGGAGTGCATGGCTACACTTTCAGGCTGTCTCCAGTGCATCCAAGGGTGAGTTTCAATGTACACATGATGAATCACGAATCTATCGTGTAGAACAGCAGCCTGTGTGTGTGTAATAGGACAGTGTGTGTAAGCATTGGATAACAGCTCCTGTGTACAGCAGGGATAACGCTAGCCCCAGTGTACAGGCAAGAATGATAGTTTCTGTCAATATTACAGTTACTGTATATTGGAGAACTGTATGTGTCTATTCTGTGAAGAATGGTTCACACTGAGTATATTATGGAGACCAGTGGCTCACGTGTATTGGAGAATAAATTCCTTGTATTCTGTACATTACAGGGAATAACAACACCTATATGTTAGGAAGATCAATACATTTCCATAAGAAAACAGCTCCCTCTTTTTGCCCATTTGAGAGAATACCCACCTACTGTATATTATGGAGAGAAGCAGCTCCTGTGTTTTAATAAAGAAAACCAGTGGCTGTCTGGTAATGGGGCATAAAGGCTGCAATGCATATGGTGGGGGACAGCAGATTGGTGTGTATTACAGACAACAGTAATCTCTGGATAATCGAGAATTACATACCCTGTGGAGAACAGCAGATTGGTGTCACAGAGAACAGCAATTCCTGGATAACCGAGAAGAGCTTTAAAAAGCAGGTAGTTTTTCAATGGGCGTCTTTGATTGGAGTATGGCACAGATGCAGTAGAAGCATTCCCGTGCAAGTCTGGGGAAGAGATTTAAGAACAGTCTCCATAAAAGAGCAGTATCATCTAGTGGAACAGTCTTTGTGGAAGTGGTTATTGTTAGGCTGGTCTGAGTCAGAGTGGTAAGGCTTTGGCAAGAACAGGTGGAGGCAAGGTAAGTAGATAAGTTAATGCCTTATTTCTTTTTTTCTGATTTAACTCCTGAGAGTGTCACAAGGGGGTGCTGGGAACAGACCCAAATGCAAGACAGAGACACTGAAGTACAAGGAACAGGACTTGACTAGAGTAGGGACATGACAGGATTCAGACCAGGAGCAGGGGCAAGAACGCAGACTTGGGCTAGGGAAAGCAGGACCAGAACTAGGAACCATGGACTAGGAGACAAGGCTTGGACTCCGAGCCTGAGACTGGACAAGGACCCAGAACCTGGGTTTTGCCTCGGGCTCGGACCCCAGACCCAGGCAAGGACATGACATGGCTTGAAGCTGGGGTCTTGGGTCTTGAGGCTTGGCTTGAGGCTGGGGTTCTAGGAGCTCAGAGACAGACTGGGAACATAGAACCAGGACTTATCCTTCGACAAGCTGGGTCTCATCTTTAACACAACAGTAACACGAGACAGGACAGAACATAGACAGAGCCAGGACTTATCCTAAGACAAGCCAGGATTCAACTTCTTCACACCAAGGTGGGACAGGTCCATCTGTTAGGTAACAGCAGGACAGCCAGACTTACCCAACAGAGGCAAAGGCAAGACATATCCCCCCGCAGGGCAACAGCAAGACAGCCTGACTTACCCCACAGAGGCAAGGACAAGAGGAGACAAACACCAAAGAACAACAGACAGTTCCATCTCTGCTCCAGGGTAGCTCCAAGTCACAGTTCAGCCAGCAACCTCAGCTGGCTACAGAAACAGCCAGATCCCTACATAGCTCAGAGTGGCTAACAGCCACTCAGCTGGTCCAGGAAACAGCCAAATCCATACAGCAAAGACTACTCCTACAAGTGGCAACAAGGCTCCATGAAGTAGTAGTCCTCCAGCCAGACCTAGAGATTACAAATGGTTTCATTAGCAGGTTGCTCCAAGAGGGACTGAATCCCAAGTCTACTTATATTGCAAGCCCAAAGATGGGAATCAGGTGCCAATGATTAACTCAAACAAGAGACAGCTTGAAGACCTGGAGTCCTGAGTCCATGGACCGGACCATGACAGAGAGACTAGAGGGTATGTCTGCAGAGCCAGTGTTCTGTTCTGGGTGTCAGATGTGCGATTCCTGGGAGACTCCCAGCCTCCCCGTTGGCCACATCTACTGCTCCTTAGAGACCCAGTTAGGGAACTGGAGCTGCAGCTCGATGACCTTCGGCTTGTTTGGGAAAGTGAAGCAGTGATCAACAGGATCTACAGGGAGGTAGTCACCCCAAGGCTACAGGAGTCAGATAAATGGGTGACTGTCAGGAGAGGGAAGGGCGAATGTCAGATAATGGAGGGCATTCCTGTAGCTGTCCCCCTCAACAATGAGTTCTCCATTTTGAGTACTGTTGGGGGTGACAGCCTACCTGGGGGAAACAACAGTGGTCGTGCCTCTGGCACAGAGTCTGGCCCTGTGGCTCAGAAGGGTAGGGAAAGGAAGAGGATGGCAGCAGTGATAGGGGACTCTATAGTTAGGAGGTCAGGCAGGTGATTTGTGGATGCAAAAAGAAACACAGATGGTAGTTTGCCTCCCAGGTGCCAGGGTCCACAAGGTTTCTGAACGTATCCACGACATCTTGAAAAGGGAGGGTAAACAGCCAGAAGTCGTGTTACATATTGGTACCAATGACATATAACCATATAACTATATAACAATTACAGCACGGAAACAGGCCATCTCGGCCCTTCTAGTCCGTGCCGAACTCTTACTCTCAGCTAGTCCCACCGACCTGCACTCAACCCATAACCCTCCATTCCTTTCCAGTCCTGACATAGATAGGAAAAGGGAGGAGGGAGTTAGGAAGGAAGCTGAGAAGCAGGACCTCAAAGGTAGTAATCTCAGGATTGCTGCCTGTGCCACGTGACAGTGAGAATAGGAATAGAATGAGGTGGCAGATAAATGTGTGGCTGAAGAATTGGAGCAGGGGTTAGAGATTCAGGTTTCTGGATAATTGGGACCTCTTCTGAGGCAGCTGTGACCTGCATGAAAGGGACAGGTTGCACTTGCATCCAAGGGGGACCAATATCCTTGCAGGCAGGTTTACTAGAGCTGTTGGAGTAGTTTAAACTGATATGGCAGGGGGATGGGAACTAGTATGATAGAGCTGAGGATGAACCAGCAGGTTTACAGTTAGATGATGAATGTAAGGAAGGACAAGCCAATGATTGGGTACAAACGCAGACAGAGCAAAATTAAATTGTACCACAGAGGCAAAATTCAAAAGGGCGAAGAACACAGGACTGAAGGGGCTGTATTTAATTGTACACAGCATTTGGAATAAGGTGGATAAACTCATGGCTCAATCACAGATGGTTGGTACGACATTACGGGCATCACTGAGACATGGCTGAAAGAAGGCCATAGGTGGGAGCTTAGACAGGTTTGACAATATCTGTGGAAAGTGAAATAGTTTACAGCTACATCAGAGACGCCAATTTTCCAATTTTCTGTCATCTTCATTCAGGCTAGTGTTTTAGTCCAGACTTAATTTACTGGGATTTGAACCTACACCTGCAGCAATGGTCCAGGCCACTGGACTCTAATCCAGTTAGTGTAGCCACTAAGATAATACACTCTAGGGCCTTAACAGCTGGAGTGAAATGATTCCAACTCCACGATCTGAAGAAGAGCTGGAGAGATGCCAGGGTATCCTGGACAAGATGAATCTTCCAAAGAATTAACTGGTTTCAGTTCGAGTACGAGTGTGAGTTGTGCTCGGGCCAGTTTGAGTCCGTGTGTGAGTTTGCTGGCCGGTTCGACTCCGAGTGTGAGTTGTGCTCAGGCCAGTTCAAGTCCGAGTGTGAATTGTGGTCGGATGGTTCGAGTCCGAGTGTGAATTGTACTCGGGCCGGTTTGAGTCAGAGTGTGAATTGTACTCGGGCCAGTTTGAGTCAGAGTGTGAATTGTACTCGGGCCGGTTCGCGTCTGAGTGTGAATTGTACTCAGGCCGGTTCGAGTCCGAGTGTGAATTGTGCTCGGGTGGTTCGAGTCAGAGTGTGAGTTGTGCTCGGACCGGTTCGAGTCCAAGTGTGAATTGTACTCGGGCTGGTTGGAGTCCGACTGTGAATTGTGCTCGGGCCGATTCGAGTCCGACTGTGAATTGTGCTCGGGCCGATTCGAGTCCGAGTGTGAGTTGTACTCGGGCCGGTTCGAGTCCGAGTGTGAATTATGCTCGGACCGATTCGAATCCGAGTCTGAGTTGTGCTCGGGCCGGTTCGAGTCCGAGTCTGAATTGTACTCGGGCCGGTTCGAGTCTGACTGTGAGTTGTACTCAGGCTGGTTCGAGTCCAAGTGTGAATTGTGCTCGGGCCGATTCGACTCTGAGTGTGAGTTGTGCTCGGGTGGTTCGAGTCAGAGTGTGAGTTGTGCTCGGGTGGTCTGAGTCAGAGTGTGAGTTGTACTCAGGCCGGTTCAGGTCAGAGTGTGAATTGTACTCTGGCCGGTTCGAGTCCGAGTGTGAGTTGTGCTCGGGCCAGTTCGAGTCCGAGTGTGAATTGTACTCGGGCCGGTTCGAGTCCGAGTGTGAATTGTACTTGGGCCGGTTCGAGTCCGAGTGTGAATTGTACTCGGGCCGGTTCGAGTCAGAGTGTGAGTTGTGCTCGGGCCGGTTCGAGTCCGAGTGTGAATTGTGCTCGGGTGGTTCGAGTCAGAGTGTGAGTTGTACTCGGGTGGTTCGAGTCAGAGTGTGAGTTGTGCTCAGGCCGGTTCGAGTCAGAGTGTGAGTTGTACTCGGGCCGGTTCGAGTCAGAGTGTGAATTGTACTCGGGCTGGTTGGAGTCCGACTGTGACTTGTGCTCGGGCTGGTTTGAGTCCGAGTGTGAGTTGTGCTCGGGCCGGTTCGAGTCAGAGTGTGAGTTGTACTCGGGCCGGTTCGAGTCAGAATGTGAGTTGTACTCGGGCCGGTTCGAGTCCGAGTGTGAATTGTGCTCGGGCCAGTTCGAGTCCGAGTGTGAATTGTACTTGGGCCGGTTCGAGTCCGAGTGTGAATTGTACTCGGGCCGGTTCGAGTCAGAGTGTGAGTTGTGCTCGGGCCGGTTCGAGTCCGAGTGTGAATTGTGCTCGGGTGGTTCGAGTCAGAGTGTGAGTTGTACTCGGGTGGTTCGAGTCAGAGTGTGAGTTGTGCTCAGGCCGGTTCGAGTCAGAGTGTGAGTTGTACTCGGGCCGGTTCGAGTCAGAGTGTGAATTGTACTCGGGCTGGTTGGAGTCCGACTGTGACTTGTGCTCGGGCTGGTTTGAGTCCGAGTGTGAGTTGTGCTCGGGCCGGTTCGAGTCAGAGTGTGAGTTGTACTCGGGCCGGTTCGAGTCAGAATGTGAGTTGTACTCGGGCCGGTTCGAGTCCGAGTGTGAATTGTGCTCGGGCCAGTTCGAGTCCGAGTGTGAGTTGTGCTCAGGCCGGTTCGAGTCAGAGTGTGAATTGTGCTCAGGCCAGTTCGAGTCAGAGTGTGAATTGTACTCAGGCCGGTTCGAGTCAGAGTGTGAGTTGTGCTCGGGCCGATTCGAGTCTGAGTGTGAGTTGTGCTCGGGTGGTTCGAGTCAGAGTGTGAGTTGTGCTCGGGTGGTTTGAGTCCGAGTGTGAGTTGTGCTCGGGCCGGTTCGAGTCCGAGTGTGAGTTGTACTCGGGCCGGTTCGAGTCAGAGTGTGAATTGTACTCGGGCCGATTCGAGTCCGAGTGTGAATTGTACTCGGGCCGGTTCGAGTCAGAGTGTGAATTGTACTTGGGCCGGTTCGAGTCAGAGTGTGAGTTGTGCTCGGGCCGGTTCGACTCCAAGTGTGAATTGTGCTCGGGTGGTTCGAGTCCGAGTGTGAATTGTACTCGGGCCGGTTCGAGTCAGAGTGTGAATTGTACTCGGGCCGATTCGAGTCAGAGTGTGAATTGTGCTCGGGTGGTTCGAGTCAGAGTGTGAGTTGTACTCGGGTGGTTCGAGTCAGAGTGTGAATTGTGCTCAGGCCGGTTCGAGTCAGAGTGTGAATTGTGCTCGGGCCGGTTTGAGTCAGAGTGTGAATTGTACTCGGGCTGGTTGGAGTCGGACTGTGAATTGTGCTCGGGCTGGTTTGAGTCCGAGTGTGAGTTGTGCTCGGGCCGGTTCGAGTCAGAGTGTGAGTTGTACTCGGGCCGGTTCGAATCAGAATGTGAGTTGTACTCGGGCCGATTCGAGTCCGAGTGTGAATTGTGCTCGGGCCAGTTCGAGTCCGAGTGTGAGTTGTGCTCGGGCCGGTTTGAGTCCGAGTGTGAGTTGTACTCGGGCCGGTTCGAGTCAGAGTGTGAATTGTACTTGGGCCGGTTCGAGTCCGAGTGTGAATTCTGCTCGGGCCGATTCGAATCCGAGTGTGAGTTGTGCTCGGGCCGGTTTGAGTCTGAGTGTGAGTTGTACTCGGGCCGGTTCGAGTCCGAGTGTGAATTGTACTCGGGCCGGTTCGAGTCCGAGTCTGAATTGTACTCGGGCCGGTTCGAGTCTGACTGTGAGTTGTACTCGGGCCGGTTCGAGTCAGAGTGTGAGTTGTGCTCGGGTGGTCCGAGTCAGAGTGTGAGTTGTGCTCAGGCCGGTTCGGGTCAGAGTGTGAATTGTACTCGGGCCGGTTCGAGTCAGAGTGTGAATTGTACTCGGGCCGATTCGAGTCCGAGTGTGAATTGTACTCTGGCCGGTTCAAGTCCGAGTGTGAGTTGTGCTCGGGCCGGTTCGAGACGGAGTGTGAATTGTACTCGGGCCGGTTCGAGTCAGAGTGTGAATTGTACTTGGGCCGGTTCGAGTCCGAGTGTGAATTGTACTCGGGCCGGTTCGAGTCAGAGTGTAAGTTGTGCTCGGGCCGGTTCGAGTCCGAGTGTGAATTGTGCTCGGGTGGTTCGAGTCAGAGTGTGAGTTGTACTCGGGTGGTTCGAGTCAGAGTGTGAGTTGTGCTCAGGCCGCTTCGAGTCAGAGTGTGAGTTGTACTCGGGCCGGTTCGAGTCAGAGTGTGAATTGTACTCGGGCTGGTTGGAGTCCGACTGTGAATTGTGCTCGGGCTGGTTTGAGTCCGAGTGTGAGTTGTGCTCGGGCCGGTTCGAGTCAGAGTGTGAGTTGTACTCGGGCCGGTTCGAGTCAGAATGTGAGTTGTACTCGGGCCGGTTCAGGTCAGAGTGTGAATTGTACTCTGGCCGGTTCGAGTCCGAGTGTGAGTTGTGCTCGGGCCAGTTCGAGTCCGAGTGTGAATTGTACTCGGGCCGGTTCGAGTCAGAGTGTGAATTGTACTTGGGCCGGTTCGAGTCCGAGTGTGAATTGTACTCGGGCCGGTTCGAGTCAGAGTGTGAGTTGTGCTCGGGCCGGTTCGAGTCCGAGTGTGAATTGTGCTCAGGTGGTTCGAGTCAGAGTGTGAGTTGTACTCGGGTGGTTCGAGTCAGAGTGTGAGTTGTGCTCAGGCCGGTTCGAGTCAGAGTGTGAGTTGTACTCGGGCCGGTTCGAGTCAGAGTGTGAATTGTACTCGGGCTGGTTGGAGTCCGACTGTGACTTGTGCTCGGGCTGGTTTGAGTCCGAGTGTGAGTTGTGCTCGGACCGGTTCGAGTCAGAGTGTGAGTTGTACTCGGGCCGGTTCGAGTCAGAATGTGAGTTGTACTCGGGCCGGTTCGAGTCCGAGTGTGAATTGTGCTCGGGCCAGTTCGAGTCCGAGTGTGAGTTGTGCTCAGGCCGGTTCGAGTCAGAGTGTGAATTGTGCTCAGGCCAGTTCGAGTCAGAGTGTGAATTGTACTCAGGCCGGTTCGAGTCAGAGTGTGAGTTGTGCTCGGGCCGATTCGAGTCTGAGTGTGAGTTGTGCTCGGGTGGTTCGAGTCAGAGTGTGAGTTGTGCTCGGGTGGTTTGAGTCCGAGTGTGAGTTGTGCTCGGGCCGGTTCGAGTCCGAGTGTGAGTTGTACTCGGGCCGGTTCGAGTCAGAGTGTGAATTGTTCTCGGGCCGTTTCGAGTCCGAGTGTGAATTGTACTCGGGCCGGTTCGAGTCAGAGTGTGAATTGTACTTGGGCCGGTTCGAGTCAGAGTGTGAGTTGTGCTCGGGCCGGTTCGACTCCAAGTGTGAATTGTGCTCGGGTGGTTCGAGTCCGAGTGTGAATTGTACTCGGGCCGGTTCGAGTCAGAGTGTGAATTGTACTCGGGCCGATTCGAGTCAGAGTGTGAATTGTGCTCGGGTGGTTCGAGTCAGAGTGTGAGTTGTACTCGGGTGGTTCGAGTCAGAGTGTGAATTGTGCTCAGGCCGGTTCGAGTCAGAGTGTGAATTGTGCTCGGGCCGGTTTGAGTCAGAGTGTGAATTGTACTCGGGCTGGTTGGAGTCGGACTGTGAATTGTGCTCGGGCTGGTTTGAGTCCGAGTGTGAGTTGTGCTCGGGCCGGTTCGAGTCAGAGTGTGAGTTGTACTCGGGCCGGTTCGAATCAGAATGTGAGTTGTACTCGGGCCGATTCGAGTCCAAGTGTGAATTGTGCTCGGGCCAGTTCGAGTCCGAGTGTGAGTTGTGCTCGGGCCGGTTTGAGTCTGAGTGTGAGTTGTACTCGGGCCGGTTCGAGTCAGAGTGTGAATTGTACTTGGGCCGGTTCGAGTCCGAGTGTGAATTCTGCTCGGGCCGATTCGAATCCGAGTGTGAGTTGTGCTCGGGCCGGTTTGAGTCTGAGTGTGAGTTGTACTCGGGCCGGTTCGAGTCCGAGTGTGAATTGTACTCGGGCCGGTTCGAGTCTGACTGTGAGTTGTACTCGGGCCGGTTCGAGTCAGAGTGTGAGTTGTGCTCGGGTGGTCCGAGTCAGAGTGTGAGTTGTGCTCAGGCCGGTTCGGGTCAGAGTGTGAATTGTACTCGGGCCGGTTCGAGTCAGAGTGTGAATTGTACTCGGGCCGATTCGAGTCCGAGTGTGAATTGTACTCTGGCCGGTTCAAGTCCGAGTGTGAGTTGTGCTCGGGCCGGTTCGAGACGGAGTGTGAATTGTACTCGGGCCGGTTCGAGTCAGAGTGTGAATTGTACTTGGGCCGCTTCGAGTCCGAGTGTGAATTGTACTCGGGCCGGTTCGAGTCAGAGTGTAAGTTGTGCTCGGGCCGGTTCGAGTCCGAGTGTGAATTGTGCTCGGGTGGTTCGAGTCAGAGTGTGAGTTGTACTCGGGTGGTTCGAGTCAGAGTGTGAGTTGTGCTCAGGCCGCTTCGAGTCAGAGTGTGAGTTGTACTCGGGCCGGTTCGAGTCAGAGTGTGAATTGTACTCGGGCTGGTTGGAGTCCGACTGTGAATTGTGCTCGGGCTGGTTTGAGTCCGAGTGTGAGTTGTGCTCGGGCCGGTTCGAGTCAGAGTGTGAGTTGTACTCGGGCCGGTTCGAGTCAGAATGTGAGTTGTACTCGGGCCGGTTCAGGTCAGAGTGTGAATTGTACTCTGGCCGGTTCGAGTCCGAGTGTGAGTTGTGCTCGGGCCAGTTCGAGTCCGAGTGTGAATTGTACTCGGGCCGGTTCGAGTCAGAGTGTGAATTGTACTTGGGCCGGTTCGAGTCCGAGTGTGAATTGTACTCGGGCCGGTTCGAGTCAGAGTGTGAGTTGTGCTCGGGCCGGTTCGAGTCCGAGTGTGAATTGTGCTCAGGTGGTTCGAGTCAGAGTGTGAGTTGTACTCGGGTGGTTCGAGTCAGAGTGTGAGTTGTGCTCAGGCCGGTTCGAGTCAGAGTGTGAGTTGTACTCGGGCCGGTTCGAGTCAGAGTGTGAATTGTACTCGGGCTGGTTGGAGTCCGACTGTGACTTGTGCTCGGGCTGGTTTGAGTCCGAGTGTGAGTTGTGCTCGGGCCGGTTCGAGTCAGAGTGTGAGTTGTACTCAGGCCGGTTCGAGTCAGAATGTGAGTTGTACTTGGGCCGGTTCGAGTCCGAGTGTGAATTGTGCTCGGGCCAGTTCGAGTCCGAGTGTGAGTTGTGCTCGGGCCGGTTCGAGTCAGAGTGTGAATTGTACTCGGGCCGATTCGAGTCCGAGTGTGAATTGTACTCGGGCCGGTTCGAGTCAGAGTGTGAATTGTACTTGGGCCGGTTCGAGTCAGAGTGTGAGTTGTGCTCGGGCCGGTTCGACTCCAAGTGTGAATTGTGCTCGGGTGGTTCGAGTCCGAGTGTGAATTGTACTCGGGCCGGTTCGAGTCAGAGTGTGAATTGTACTCGGGCCGATTCGAGTCAGAGTGTGAATTGTGCTCGGGTGGTTCGAGTCAGAGTGTGAGTTGTACTCGGGTGGTTCGAGTCAGAGTGTGAATTGTGCTCAGGCCGGTTCGAGTCAGAGTGTGAGTTGTACTCGGGCCGGTTCGAGTCAGAGTGTGAATTGTACTCGGGCTGGTTGGAGTCGGACTGTGAATTGTACTCGGGCCGGTTCGAGTCAGAGTGTGAATTGTACTCGGGCTGGTTGGAGTCCGACTGTGAATTGTGCTCGGGCTGGTTTGAGTCCGAGTGTGAGTTGTGCTCGGGCCGGTTCGAGTCAGAGTGTGAGTTGTACTCGGGCCGGTTCGAATCAGAATGTGAGTTGTACTCGGGCCGATTCGAGTCCGAGAGTCAGAGTGTGACTTGTACTCGGGCCGGTTCGAGTCAGAATGTGAGTTGTACTCGGGCCGGTTCAGGTCAGAGTGTGAATTGTACTCTGGCCGGTTCGAGTCAGAGTGTGAGTTGTGCTCGGGCCGGTTCGAGTCCGAGTGTGAGTTGTACTACTCGGGCCGATTCGAGTCCGAGTGTGAATTGTACTCGGGCCGGTTCGAGTCAGAGTGTGAATTGTACTTGGGCCGGTTCGAGTCAGAGTGTGAGTTGTGCTCGGGCCGGTTCGACTCCAAGTGTGAATTGTGCTCGGGGGGTTCGAGTCCGAGTGTGAATTGAGTCAGAGTGTGAGTTGTACTCGGGTGGTTCGAGTCAGAGTGTGAATTGTGCTCAGGCCGGTTCGAGTCAGAGTGTGAATTGTGCTCGGGCCGGTTTGAGTCAGAGTGTGAATTGTACTCGGGCTGGTTGGAGTCGGACTGTGAATTGTGCTCGGGCCAGTTCGAGTCCGAGTGTGAGTTGTGCTCGGGCCGGTTTGAGTCCGAGTGTGAGTTGTACTCGGGCCGGTTCGAGTCAGAGTGTGAATTGTACTTGGGCCGGTTCGAGTCCGAGTGTGAATTCTGCTCGGGCCGATTCGAATCCGAGTGTGAGTTGTGCTCGGGCCGGTTTGAGTCTGAGTGTGAGTTGTACTCGGGCCGGTTCGAGTCCGAGTCTGAATTGTACTCGGGCCGGTTCGAGTCTGACTGTGAGTTGTACTCGGGCCGGTTCGAGTCAGAGTGTGAGTTGTGCTCGGGTGGTCCGAGTCAGAGTGTGAGTTGTGCTCAGGCCGGTTCGGGTCAGAGTGTGAATTGTACTCGGGCCGGTTCGAGTCAGAGTGTGAATTGTACTCGGGCCGATTCGAGTCCGAGTGTGAATTGTACTCTGGCCGGTTCAAGTCCGAGTGTGAGTTGTGCTCGGGCCGGTTTGAGACGGAGTGTGAATTGTACTCGGGCCGGTTCGAGTCAGAGTGTGAATTGTACTTGGGCCGGTTCGAGTCCGAGTGTGAATTGTACTCGGGCCGGTTCGAGTCAGAGTGTAAGTTGTGCTCGGGCCGGTTCGAGTCCGAGTGTGAATTGTGCTCGGGTGGTTCGAGTCAGAGTGTGAGTTGTACTCGGGTGGTTCGAGTCCGACTGTGAATTGTGCTCAGGCTGGTTTGAGTCCGAGTGTGAGTTGTGCTCGGGCCGGTTCGAGTCAGAGTGTGAGTTGTACTCGGGCCGGTTTGAGTCAGAATGTGAGTTGTACTCGGGCCGGTTCGAGTCCGAGTGTGAATTGTACTCAGGCCGGTTCGAGTCAGAGTGTGAATTGTACTCGGGCCGGTTCGAGTCCAAGTGTGAATTGTGCTCGGGTGGTTCGAGTCAGAGTGTGAGTTGTACTCGGGTGGTTCGAGTCAGAGTGTGAGTTGTGCTCAGGCCGGTTCGAGTCAGAGTGTGAATTGTACTCGGGCCGGTTCAAGTCAGAATGTGAGTTGTACTCGGGCCGATTCGAGTCCGAGTGTGAATTGTGCTCGGGCCAGTTCGAGTCCGAGTCTGAATTGTACTCGGGCCGGTTCGAGTCTGACTGTGAGTTGTACTCGGGCCGGTTCGAGTCCAAGTGTGAATTGTGCTCGGGCCGATTCGAGTCTGAGTGTGAGTTGTGCTCGGGTGGTTCGAGTCAGAGTGTGAGTTGTGCTCAGGTGGTCCGAGTCAGAGTGTGAGTTGTGCTCACGCCGGTTCGGGTCAGAGTGTGAATTGTACTCGGGCCGGTTCGAGTCAGAGTGTGAATTGTACTTGGGCCGGTTCGAGTCAGAGTGTGAGTTGTGCTCGGGCCGGTTCGACTCCAACTGTGAATTGTGCTCGGGTGGTTCGAGTCCGAGTGTGAATTGTACTCGGGCCGGTTCGAGTCAGAGTGTGAATTGTACTCGGGCCGATTCGAGTCAGAGTGTGAATTGTGCTCGGGTGGTTCGAGTCAGAGTGTGAGTTGTACTCGGGTGGTTCGAGTCAGACTGTGAATTGTGCTCAGGCCGGTTCGAGTCAGAGTGTGAATTGTGCTCGGGCCGGTTTGAGTCAGAGTGTGAATTGTACTCGGGCTGGTTGGAGTCGGACTGTGAATTGTGCTCGGGCTGGTTTGAGTCCGAGTGTGAGTTGTGCTCGGGCCGGTTCGAGTCAGAGTGTGAGTTGTACTCGGGCCGGTTCGAATCAGAATGTGAGTTGTACTCGGGCTGATTCGAGTCCGAGTGTGAATTGTGCTCGGGCCAGTTCGAGTCCGAGTGTGAGTTGTGCTCGGGCCGGTTTGAGTCCGAGTGTGAGTTGTACTCGGGCCGGTTCGAGTCAGAGTGTGAATTGTACTTGGGCCGGTTCGAGTCCGAGTGTGAATTCTGCTCGGGCCGATTCGAATCCGAGTGTGAGTTGTGCTCGGGCCGGTTTGAGTCTGAGTGTGAGTTGTACTCGGGCCGGTTCGAGTCCGAGTGTGAATTGTACTCGGGCCGGTTCGAGTCCGAGTCTGAATTGTACTCGGGCCGGTTCGAGTCTGACTGTGAGTTGTACTCGGGCCGGTTCGAGTCAGAGTGTGAGTTGTGCTCGGGCCGGTTCGAGTCAGAGTGTGAATTGTGCTCGGGTGGTTCGAGTCAGAGTGTGAGTTGTGCTCGGGTGGTCCGAGTCAGAGTGTGAGTTGTGCTCAGGCCGGTTCGGGTCAGAGTGTGAATTGTACTCGGGCCGGTTCGAGTCAGAGTGTGAATTGTACTCGGGCCGATTCGAGTCCGAGTGTGAATTGTACTCTGGCCGGTTCAAGTCCGAGTGTGAGTTGTGCTCGGGCCGGTTCGAGACGGAGTGTGAATTGTACTCGGGCCGGTTCGAGTCAGAGTGTGAATTGTACTTGGGCCGGTTCGAGTCCGAGTGTGAATTGTACTCGGGCCGGTTCGAGTCAGAGTGTAAGTTGTGCTCGGGCCGGTTCGAGTCCGAGTGTGAATTGTGCTCGGGTGGTTCGAGTCAGAGTGTGAGTTGTACTCGGGTGGTTCGAGTCCGACTGTGAATTGTGCTCAGGCTGGTTTGAGTCCGAGTGTGAGTTGTGCTCGGGCCGGTTCGAGTCAGAGTGTGAGTTGTACTCGGGCCGGTTCGAGTCAGAATGTGAGTTGTACTCGGGCCGGTTCGAGTCCGAGTGTGAATTGTACTCAGGCCGGTTCGAGTCAGAGTGTGAATTGTACTCGGGCCGGTTCGAGTCCAAGTGTGAATTGTGCTCGGGTGGTTCGAGTCAGAGTGTGAGTTGTACTCGGGTGGTTCGAGTCAGAGTGTGAGTTGTGCTCAGGCCGGTTCGAGTCAGAGTGTGAATTGTACTCGGGCCGGTTCAAGTCAGAATGTGAGTTGTACTCGGGCCGATTCGAGTCCGAGTGTGAATTGTGCTCGGGCCAGTTCGAGTCCGAGTCTGAATTGTACTCGGGCCGGTTCGAGTCTGACTGTGAGTTGTACTCGGGCCGGTTCGAGTCCAAGTGTGAATTGTGCTCGGGCCGATTCGAGTCTGAGTGTGAGTTGTGCTCGGGTGGTTCGAGTCAGAGTGTGAGTTGTGCTCAGGTGGTCCGAGTCAGAGTGTGAGTTGTGCTCACGCCGGTTCGGGTCAGAGTGTGAATTGTACTCGGGCCGGTTCGAGTCAGAGTGTGAATTGTACTCGGGCCGATTCGAGTCCGAGTGTGAATTGTACTCTGGCCGGTTCAAGTCCGAGTGTGAGTTGTGCTCGGGCCGGTTCGAGACGGAGTGTGAATTGTACTCGGGCCGGTTCAAGTCATAGTGTGAAATGTACTTGGGCCGGTTCGAGTCCGAGTGTGAATTGTACTCGGGCCGGTTCGAGTCAGAGTGTGAGTTGTGCTCGGGCCGGTTCGAGTCCGAGTGTGAATTGTGCTCAGGTGGTTCGAGTCAGAGTGTGAGTTGTACTCGGGTGGTTCGAGTCAGAGTGTGTGTTGTGCTCAGGCCGCTTCGAGTCAGAGTGTGAGTTGTACTCGGGCCGGTTCGAGTCAGAGTGTGAATTGTACTCGGGCTGGTTGGAGTCCGACTGTGAATTGTGCTCGGGCTGGTTTGAGTCCGAGTGTGAGTTGTGCTCGGGCCGGTTCGAGTCAGAGTGTGAGTTGTACTCGGGCCGGTTCGAGTCCGAGTGTGAATTGTGCTCAGGCTGGTTTGAGTCCGAGTGTGAATTGTACTCGGGCTGATTCTGTGCACCACTCTGCAATCTGTGCTGAAATGTGGCAGTGCCTGCTCCAGATACTCTGGTCTCCGCCATGTCTACTTGTCTGTGCTGAACTGAGGCTGGGGCTGCGACCTGCTCCGGGCTTCTTGTCTGTGGACTCACTTTTGTTCTGAATGCAATTCACTGACTTTTATTGCTTGCACAGTTTGTTTTTCTCTCTCTCTGCAGATTGGGTATCAGACAGTCTTTTATACAGGTTCTTTTGCATTTCTTTGATTTGTGGCTGCCTGTAAGGAGACAAGTACATGTTTTGATAATAAATGAATATACTTTGAACTACATCAGGTGATCTCTCCATTCATCAATGCTTGTTGGACAGTCGAGAAGTCTGGAAGTCAGAGACCTGACGGCTGCAAGTCCGGGCCAGGGAGTGGACTTTGAAGCTCCCTGTCCTGGGATTGGAACCCTGTCTGTGTGAGTAGGTGGCTGGAAAAGGGCTTGTTTTGCTGTTGTTGCTGCTGGTGTCATTCTGCCGAACAATAGATACCTGGTGGGCCAAATGCTCGAATTCTAAAAGGCCTATATCTTACGGTCTTTTGCTGCTCTGTTGACAGCAGAGTTTGTGGCAATTGTTCTGTGTTGCCTTAAGTTGTGTCGGTTGTTAACATAAAAGACACATTTCACTGTATGTTTCAAAGTATATGTTGTAAATATCAATCTGAATCTGCCCTCAGCAGTTCAGAATGTGAGTTATTGTCGCTCAAGGGGAGTTCAGGGACGATATCATACTCAGCCGATCTGGGTCAGGTGATAGCACATGGGGACTTTTTATATCACTCATGGAAGGTTTAAAGGTCAGAGTGCTGGAGTGAAATCAGTAGTGGGCGTTCAGGAGTTAAGCAACTTTGCTCAGCAGAGTAACAATGCACAGTGGAAGTTTGGGGTTGATGATAATTAGGGATATCTGCCATCATGCTCTCCTTTATCAAATAGAATGATATCATCCAGTGAGACTGTATGGATACAACTTAAAAAAAGAGGGGAGAGTCACTCAAGTGAGGCTATATCATAGATGCCCCAACAATGTAGGAGAATGAAGTGACATTTAAAACTATGAGGGGCATAATTAATGTACAGTCTTTTCCTGAGGGTCGGGGAGACCAAAACGCGGCCCAAGGATTTCAGCTCAGATGGGAAAGATTTAAAAAGATCCTGAGGGGCAATTTTTCACTAAGCATGGTCAGTATATGGAACAAGCTGCCAGAGGAAGTTGTTGATGCAGATACAATTGATAGATACACACATGATGGAGTGGGGCAGGATATGTGCCCAATGCAGGAAATGAGGACTAACAGTGTGGGCACCATGTTCAGCATTGACAAGCTGGGCTGAATGGCCTGTGTTGTATCACTCTGTGACTCTGGATAGGGCGACTGGGAGACAATGTCTTCACTCAAGGGAGACTTCTGCCAGCGATTCCAGTCAAAGCCGTGTGAGTTGATCATCCCAGCCACTGCAGATATGTTCGTGTTATTTATGTTCCACATTTAACTTTAGTTCAGCCTGACAGGGGACTCCCTCCATCAGCATTTTCAACATTTCTGATGATCGGACCCAGAGAAGCCTCTCCACAAACGACTCCCCTCCCACAGTTTGACTCTCTCACAGTGTGACCCTCCCTCAGTACCACCCCTCCCACAGTGTGACCCTTCCACAGTACCAACCCTCCACAGTGTGACCCTCCCTCAGTACCACCCCTCCCACAGTGTGACCCTCCCTCAGTACCACCCCCCCACAGTGTCCCTCAGTACCACCCCTCCCACAGTGTGACCCTCCCTCAGTACCAGCCCTCCCACAGTGTGACCCTCCCTCAGTACCACCCCTCCATAGTGTGACCCTCCCTCAGTACCACCCCTCCCACAGTGTGACCCTCCCTCAGTACCACCCCTCCCACAGTGTGACGCTCCCTCAGTACCACCCCTCCCACAGTGTGACCCTCCCTCAGTACCGCCCCTCCCACAGTGTGACTCTCCCTCAGCACCACCCCTCCCACAGTGTGACCCTCCCTCAGTACCACCACCCACAGTGTGACCCTCCCTCAGCACCACCCCCCCCACAGCGTGACCCTCCCTCAGTACCACCCCTCCCACAGTGTGACCCTCCCTCAGTACCACCCCCTCCCACAGTGTGACCCTCCCTCAGTATCACCACCCCACAGTGTGATCCTTTCTCAGTACCACCCCTCCCACAGTGTGACCCTCCCTCAGTATCACCCCCCACAGTGTGACCCTCCCCCATTATCACCCCTCCCACAGTGTGACCCTCCCTCAGTACCACCCCCCCACAGTGTGACCCTTCCTTTGTACCACTCCTCCCACAGTGTGACTCTCCCTCAGTACCACCCCTCCCACAGTGTGACCCTACCTCAGTACCACCGCTCCCACAGTGTGACCCTCCCTCAGTACCACCCCTCCCACACTGTGACCCTCCCTCAGTACCACCCCCTCCCACAGTGTGACCCTCCCTCAGCACCACCCCTCCCACAGTGTGACTCTCCCTCAGTACCACCCCCCCCACAGTGTGACCCTCCCTCAGTACCACCCCTCCCACAGCGTGACCTTCCCTCAGTACCACCCTCCCACAGTGTGACCCTCCCTCAGTACCACCCCTCCCACAGTGTGACCCTCCCTCAGTACCACCCTCCCACAGTGTGATCCTCCCTCAGTACCACCCCCCACAGTGTGACCCTCCCTCAGTACCACCCCTCCCACAGTGTGACCCTCCCTCAGTACCACCCCCCACAGTGTGACCCTCCCTCAGCACCACCCCCCCCACAGCATGACCCTCCCTCAGTACCACTCCTCCCATAGTGTGACCCTCCCAGTACCAACCCTCTCACAGTGTGACCCTCCCTCAGTACCACCCCCCACAGTGTGACCCTCCCTCAGTACCACTCCTCCCACAGTGTGACTCTCCCTCAGTACCACCCCTCCCACAGTGTGACCCTACCTCAGTACCACCGCTCCCACAGTGTGACCCTCCCTCAGTACCACCCCTCCCACAGTTTGACCCTCCCTCAGTACCTCCCCCTCCCACAGTGTGACCCTCCCTCAGTACCACCCCCCCACAGTGTGATCCTTTCTCAGTACCACCCCTCCCACAGTGTGACCCTCCCTCAGTACCACCCCTCCCACAGTGTGACCCTCCCTCAGTATCACCCCCCACAGTGTGACCCTCCCCCATTATCACCCCTCCCACAGTGTGATCATTCCCTTAATACCACCCCTCCCACAGTGTGACCCTCCCTCAGCACCACCCCTCCCACAGTGTGACCCACCTTCAGTCCCACCCGCCCCCACAGTGTGACTCTCCCCCAGTACCACCCCTCCCACGGTGTGACCCTCCCTTGGTACCACCCCCTCCCACGGTGTGACCCTCCCTCAGTACCACCCCTCCCACAGTGTGACTCTTCCTCAGTACCACCCCTCCCACAGTGTGACCCTCCCTCAGTACCACCCCTCCCACAGTGTGACTCTACCTCAGTACCACCCCCTCCCACAGTGTGACCCTCCCTCGGTACCACCCCCTCCCACAGTGTGACCCTCCCTCAGCACCATCCCTCCCACAGTGTGACCTTCCCTCAGTACCACCCCCCCACAGTGTGACCCTCCCTCAGTACCACCCCTCCCACAGAGTGACCCTCCCCCATTATCACCCCTCCCACAGTGTGATATTTCCTCAGTACCACCCCTCCCACAGTGTGACCCTCCCTCAGCACCACGCCTCCCATAGTGTGACTCTCCCTCAGTACCAGCTCACCCAGTGTGACCCTCCTTCAGTACCACCACCCCTCAGTGTGACCCTCCCTCAGTACCACCCCTCCCACAGTGTGACCCTCCCTCAGTACCACCCCTCCGACAGTGTGACCCTCCCTCAGTACCACCCCCGACAGTGTGACCCTCCCTCAGTACCACCCCTCCCACAGTATGACCCTCCCCCATTATCACCCCACCCACAGTGTGATCATTCCCTCAATACCACCCCTCCCACAGTGTGACCCTCCCTCAGCACCACCCCTCCCACAGTGTGACCCTCCCTCAGCACCACCCCTCCCACAGTGTGACCCTCCCCCATTATCACCCCACCCACAGTGTGATCATTCCCTCAATACCACCCCTCCCACAGTGTGACCATCCCTCAGCACCACCCCTCCCACAGTGTGACCCTCCTTCAGTACCACCCCCTCCCACAGTGTGACTCTCCCTCAGTACCACCCCCCCACAGTGTGACCCTCCCTCAGTACCACCCCCCCACAGTGTGACCCTACCTCAGTACCACCCCTCCCACAGAGTGACCCTCCCCCATTATCACCCCTCCCACAGTGTGATATTTCCTCAGTACCACCCCCTCCCACAGTGTGACCCTCCCTCAGTACCACCCCCCACAGTGTGACCCTCCCTCAGTACCACCCCTCCCACAGTGTGACCCTCCCTCGGTACCACCCCTCCCACTGTGTGACCCTCCCTCAGTACCACCTCTCCCACAGTGTGACCGTCCCTCGGTACCACCCCTCCCACAGTGTGACCCTCCCTCAGTACCACCCCCCCCACAGTGTGACCCTCCCTCAGCACCATCCCTCCCACAGTGTGACTCTCCCTCAGTACCACCCCCCCCACAGTGTGACCCTCCCTCAGTACCACCCCTCCCACAGCGTGACCCTCCCTCAGTACCACCCCTCCCACAGTGTGATCCTCCCTCAGTACCACTCCTCCCATAGTGTGACTCTCCCTCAGTATCACCCCCCACAGTGTGACCCTCACTCAGCACCATCCCTCCCACAGTGTGACTCTCCCTCAGTACCACCCCCCCCCACAGTGTGACCCTCTCTCAGTACCACCCCTCCCACAGCGTGACCCTCCCTCAGTACCACCCCTCCCACAGTGTGATCCTCCCTCAGTACCACTCCTCCCATAGTGTGACTCTCCCTCAGTATCACCCCCCACAGTGACCCTCCCTCAGTACCACCCCTCCCACAGTGTGACCTTCCCCCATGATCACCCCTCCCACAGTGTGATCATTCCCTCAGTACCACCCCTCCCACAGTGTGACCCTCCCTCAGCACCACCCCTCCCACAGTGTGACTCTCCCTCAGTACCACCCCTCCCACAGTGTGACCCTCCCTCAGTACCACCCCTCCCACAGTGTGACTCTTCCTCAATACCACCCCCTCCCACAGTGTGACCCTCCCTCAGTACCACCCCCCCCCCACAGTGTGACCCTTTCTCAGTACCACCCCTCCCACAGTGTGACCCTCCCCCATTATCACCCCTCCCACAGTGTGATCATTCCCTCAGTACCACCCCTCCCACAGTGTGATGTTCCCTCAGCACCACCCCTCCCACAGTGTGACTCACCCTCGGTACCACCCCTCCCGCAGTGTGACTCACCCTCGGTACCACCCCTCCCACAGTGTGATGCTCCCTCAGCACCACCCCTCCCACAGTACCACCCCTCCCACAGTGTGACCCTCCCTCAGCACCATCCCCTCCCACAGTGTGACCCTCCCTCAGCACCATCCCTCCCACAGTGTGACTCTCCCTCAGTACCACCCCCTCCCACAGTGTGACCCTCCCCCTCAGTACCACCCCTCCCACAGCGTGATCCTCCCTCAGCACCACCCCTCCCATAGTGTGACTCTCCCTCAGTACCACTCCTCCCATAGTGTGACTCTCCCTCAGTACCACCCTCCCACAGTGTGACCCTCCCTCAGTACCACCCCTCCACAGTGTGACCCTCCCTCAGTACCACCCCCTCCCACAGTGTCACCCTCCCTCGGCACCACCCCTCCCACAGTGTGACTCTCGCTCAGTACCACCCCCCCCACAGTGTGACCGTCCCTCAGTACCACCCCTCCCACAGTGTGATGCTCCCTCAGTACCATCCCCCACAGTGTGACCCTCCCTCAGTACCACCCCTCCCACAGTGTGACCCTCCCTCAGTACCACCCCCCCCACAGTGTGACCCTTTCTCAGTACCACCCCTCCCACAGTGTGACCCTCCCCCATTATCACCCCTCCCACAGTGTGATCATTCCCTCAGTACCACCCCTCCCACAGTGTGATGTTCCCTCAGCACCACCCCTCCCACAGTGTGACTCACCCTCGGTACCACCCCTCCCGCAGTGTGACTCACCCTCGGTACCACCCCTCCCACAGTGTGATGCTCCCTCAGCACCACCCCTCCCACAGTACCACCCCTCCCACAGTGTGACCCTCCCTCAGCACCATCCCCTCCCACAGTGTGACCCTCCCTCAGCACCATCCCTCCCACAGTGTGACTCTCCCTCAGTACCACCCCCTCCCACAGTGTGACCCTCCCCCTCAGTACCACCCCTCCCACAGCGTGATCCTCCCTCAGCACCACCCCTCCCATAGTGTGACTCTCCCTCAGTACCACCCCTCCCACAGCGTGATCCTCCCTCAGCACCACCCCTCCCATAATGTGACTCTCCCTCAGTACCACCCTCCCACAGTGTGACCCTCCCTCAGTACCACCCCTCCACAGTGTGACCCTCACTCAGTACCACCCCTCCCACAGTGTGATGCTCCCTCAGCACCACCCCTCCCACAGTGTGACCCTCCCTCAGTACCACCCCCTCCCTCAGTGTCACCCTCCCTCGGCACCACCCCTCCCACAGTGTGACTCTCGCTCAGTACCACCCCCCCCACAGTGTGACCCTCCCTCAGTACCACCCCTCCCACAGTGTGATGCTCCCTCAGTACAATCCCCCACAGTGTGACCCTCCCTCAGTACCACCCCTCCCACAGTGTGACCCTCCCTCAGTACCACCCCCCACAGTGTGACCCTCCCTCAGCACCACCCCCCCCACAGCATGACCCTCCCTCAGTACCACTCCTCCCATAGTGTGACCCTCCCAGTACCAACCCTCTCACAGTGTGACCCTCCCTCAGTACCACCCCCCACAGTGTGACCCTCCCTCAGTACCACTCCTCCCACAGTGTGACTCTCCCTCAGTACCACCCCTCCCACAGTGTGACCCTACCTCAGTACCACCGCTCCCACAGTGTGACCCTCCCTCAGTACCACCCCTCCCACAGTATGACCCTCCCTCAGTACCTCCCCCTCCCACAGTGTGACCCTCCCTCAGTACCACCCCCCCACAGTGTGATCCTTTCTCAGTACCACCCCTCCCACAGTGTGACCCTCCCTCAGTACCACCCCTCCCACAGTGTGACCCTCCCTCAGTATCACCCCCCACAGTGTGACCCTCCCCCATTATCACCCCTCCCACAGTGTGATCATTCCCTTAATACCACCCCTCCCACAGTGTGACCCTCCCTCAGCACCACCCCTCCCACAGTGTGACCCACCTTCAGTCCCACCCGCCCCCACAGTGTGACTCTCCCCCAGTACCACCCCTCCCACGGTGTGACCCTCCCTTGGTACCACCCCCTCCCACGGTGTGACCCTCCCTCAGTACCACCCCTCCCACAGTGTGACTCTTCCTCAGTACCACCCCTCCCACAGTGTGACCCTCCCTCAGTACCACCCCTCCCACAGTGTGACTCTTCCTCAGTACCACCCCCTCCCACAGTGTGACCCTCCCTCGGTACCACCCCCTCCCACAGTGTGACCCTCCCTCGGTACCACCACTCCCACAGTGTGACCCTCCCTCGGTACCACCCCCTCCCACAGTGTGACCCTCCCTCAGCACCATCCCTCCCACAGTGTGACCCTCCCTCAGTACCACCCCCCCACAGTGTGACCCTCCCTCAGTACCACCCCTCCCACAGAGTGACCCTCCCCCATTATCACCCCTCCCACAGTGTGATATTTCCTCAGTACCACCCCTCCCACAGTGTGACCCTCCCTCAGCACCACGCCTCCCATAGTGTGACTCTCCCTCAGTACCAGCTCACCCAGTGTGACCCTCCTTCAGTACCACCACCCCTCAGTGTGACCCTCCCTCAGTACCACCCCTCCCACAGTGTGACCCTCCCTCAGTACCACCCCTCCGACAGTGTGACCCTCCCTCAGTACCACCCCCGACAGTGTGACCCTCCCTCAGTACCACCCCTCCCACAGTATGACCCTCCCCCATTATCACCCCACCCACAGTGTGATCATTCCCTCAATACCACCCCTCCCACAGTGTGACCCTCCCTCAGCACCACCCCTCCCACAGTGTGACCCTCCCTCAGCACCACCCCTCCCACAGTGTGACCCTCCCCCATTATCACCCCACCCACAGTGTGATCATTCCCTCAATACCACCCCTCCCACAGTGTGACCATCCCTCAGCACCACCCCTCCCACAGTGTGACCCTCCTTCAGTACCACCCCCTCCCACAGTGTGACTCTCCCTCAGTACCACCCCCCCACAGTGTGACCCTCCCTCAGTACCACCCCCCCACAGTGTGACCCTACCTCAGTACCACCCCTCCCACAGAGTGACCCTCCCCCATTATCACCCCTCCCACAGTGTGATATTTCCTCAGTACCACCCCCTCCCACAGTGTGACCCTCCCTCAGTACCACCCCCCACAGTGTGACCCTCCCTCAGTACCACCCCTCCCACAGTGTGACCCTCCCTCGGTACCACCCCTCCCACTGTGTGACCCTCCCTCAGTACCACCTCTCCCACAGTGTGACCGTCCCTCGGTACCACCCCTCCCACAGTGTGACCCTCCCTCAGTACCACCCCCCCCACAGTGTGACCCTCCCTCAGCACCATCCCTCCCACAGTGTGACTCTCCCTCAGTACCACCCCCCCCACAGTGTGACCCTCCCTCAGTACCACCCCTCCCACAGCGTGACCCTCCCTCAGTACCACCCCTCCCACAGTGTGATCCTCCCTCAGTACCACTCCTCCCATAGTGTGACTCTCCCTCAGTATCACCCCCCACAGTGTGACCCTCCCTCAGCACCATCCCTCCCACAGTGTGACTCTCCCTCAGTACCACCCCCCCCCACAGTGTGACCCTCTCTCAGTACCACCCCTCCCACAGCGTGACCCTCCCTCAGTACCACCCCTCCCACAGTGTGATCCTCCCTCAGTACCACTCCTCCCATAGTGTGACTCTCCCTCAGTATCACCCCCCACAGTGTGACCCTCCCTCAGTACCACCCCTCCCACAGTGTGACCCTCCCTCAGCACCACCCCTCCCACAGTGTGACTCTTCCTCAGTACCACCCCTCCCACAGTGTGACCCTCCCTCAGTACCACCCCTCCCACAGTGTGACTCTTCCTCAATACCACCCCCTCCCACAGTGTGACCCTCCCTCAGTACCACCCCCCCCCACAGTGTGACCCTTTCTCAGTACCACCCCTCCCACAGTGTGACCCTCCCCCATTATCACCCCTCCCACAGTGTGATCATTCCCTCAGTACCACCCCTCCCACAGTGTGATGTTCCCTCAGCACCACCCCTCCCACAGTGTGACTCACCCTCGGTACCACCCCTACCGCAGTGTGACTCACCCTCGGTACCACCCCTCCCACAGTGTGATGCTCCCTCAGCACCACCCCTTCCACAGTACCACCCCTCCCACAGTGTGACCCTCCCTCAGCACCATCCCCTCCCACAGTGTGACCCTCCCTCAGCACCATCCCTCCCACAGTGTGACTCTCCCTCAGTACCACCCCCTCCCACAGTGTGACCCTCCCCCTCAGTACCACCCCTCCCACAGCGTGATCCTCCCTCAGCACCACCCCTCCCATAGTGTGACTCTCCCTCAGTACCACTCCTCCCATAGTGTGACTCTCCCTCAGTACCACCCTCCCACAGTGTGACCCTCCCTCAGTACCACCCCTCCACAGTGTGACCCTCCCTCAGTACCACCCCTCCCACAGTGTGATGCTCCCTCAGCACCACCCCTCCCACAGTGTGACCCTCCCTCAGTACCACCCCCTCCCACAGTGTCACCCTCCCTCGGCACCACCCCTCCCACAGTGTGACTCTCGCTCAGTACCACCCCCCCCACAGTGTGACCGTCCCTCAGTACCACCCCTCCCACAGTGTGATGCTCCCTCAGTACCATCCCCCACAGTGTGACCCTCCCTCAGTACCACCCCTCCCACAGTGTGACCCTCCCTCAGTACCACCCCCCCCACAGTGTGACCCTTTCTCAGTACCACCCCTCCCACAGTGTGACCCTCCCCCATTATCACCCCTCCCACAGTGTGATCATTCCCTCAGTACCACCCCTCCCACAGTGTGATGTTCCCTCAGCACCACCCCTCCCACAGTGTGACTCACCCTCGGTACCACCCCTCCCGCAGTGTGACTCACCCTCGGTACCACCCCTCCCACAGTGTGATGCTCCCTCAGCACCACCCCTCCCACAGTACCACCCCTCCCACAGTGTGACCCTCCCTCAGCACCATCCCCTCCCACAGTGTGACCCTCCCTCAGCACCATCCCTCCCACAGTGTGACTCTCCCTCAGTACCACCCCCTCCCACAGTGTGACCCTCCCCCTCAGTACCACCCCTCCCACAGCGTGATCCTCCCTCAGCACCACCCCTCCCATAGTGTGACTCTCCCTCAGTACCAACCCTCCCACAGCGTGATCCTCCCTCAGCACCACCCCTCCCATAGTGTGACTCTCCCTCAGTACCACCCTCCCACAGTGTGACCCTCCCTCAGTACCACCCCTCCACAGTGTGACCCTCACTCAGTACCACCCCTCCCACAGTGTGATGCTCCCTCAGCACCACCCCTCCCACAGTGTGACCCTCCCTCAGTACCACCCCCTCCCACAGTGTCACCCTCCCTCGGCACCACCCCTCCCACAGTGTGACTCTCGCTCAGTACCACCCCCCCCACAGTGTGACCCTCCCTCAGTACCACCCCTCCCACAGTGTGATGCTCCCTCAGTACAATCCCCCACAGTGTGACCCTCCCTCAGTACCACCCCTCCCGCAGTGTGACCCTCCCTCAGTAGCACCCCTCCCACAGTGTGACCCTCCCTCAGTACCACTCCCTCCCACAGTGTGACCCTCCCTCAATACCACCCCTCCCTCAGTGTGACCCTCCCTTAGTACCACCCCTCCCACAGTGTGACCCTCCCTCAGCACCATCCCTCCTACAGTGTGACTCTCCCTCAGTACCACCCCTCCCACAGCGTGATCCTCCCTCAGCACCACCCCTCCCATAGTGTGACTCTCCCTCAGTACCACCCCCTCCCACAGTGTGACCCTCCCTCAGTACCACCCCAACCACAGTGTGATGCTCCCTCAGCACCACCCCTCCCACAGTGTGACCCTCCCTCAGTACCACTCCTCCCACAGTGTGACCCTCCCTCGGTACCACCCCCTCCCACAGTGTGACCCTCCCTCAGCACCATCCCTCCCACAGTGTGACTCTCCCTCAGTACCACCCCCCCCACAGTGTGACCCTCCCTCAGTACCACCCCTCCCACAGCGTGACCCTCCCTCAGTACCACCCCTCCCACAGTGTGATCCTCCCTCAGTACCACTCCTCCCATAGTGTGACTCTCCCTCAGTATCACCCCCCACAGTGTGACCCTCCCTCAGCACCATCCCTCCCACAGTGTGACTCTCCCTCAGTACCACCCCCCCCCACAGTGTGACCCTCTCTCAGTACCACCCCTCCCACAGCGTGACCCTCCCTCAGTACCACCCCTCCCACAGTGTGATCCTCCCTCAGTACCACTCCTCCCATAGTGTGACTCTCCCTCAGTATCACGCCCCACAGTGTGACCCTCCCTCAGTACCACCCCTCCCACAGTGTGACCCTCCCTCAGCACCACCCCTCCCACAGTGTGACTCTTCCTCAGTACCACCCCTCCCACAGTGTGACCCTCCCTCAGTACCACCCCTCCCACAGTGTGACTCTTCCTCAATACCACCCCCTCCCACAGTGTGACCCTCCCTCAGTACCACCCCCCCCCACAGTGTGACCCTTTCTCAGTACCACCCCTCCCACAGTGTGACCCTCCCCCATTATCACCCCTCCCACAGTGTGATCATTCCCTCAGTACCACCCCTCCCACAGTGTGATGTTCCCTCAGCACCACCCCTCCCACAGTGTGACTCACCCTCGGTACCACCCCTACCGCAGTGTGACTCACCCTCGGTACCACCCCTCCCACAGTGTGATGCTCCCTCAGCACCACCCCTTCCACAGTACCACCCCTCCCACAGTGTGACCCTCCCTCAGCACCATCCCCTCCCACAGTGTGACCCTCCCTCAGCACCATCCCTCCCACAGTGTGACTCTCCCTCAGTACCACCCCCTCCCACAGTGTGACCCTCCCCCTCAGTACCACCCCTCCCACAGCGTGATCCTCCCTCAGCACCACCCCTCCCATAGTGTGACTCTCCCTCAGTACCACTCCTCCCATAGTGTGACTCTCCCTCAGTATCACCCCCCCACAGTGTGACCCTCCCTCAGCACCATCCCTCCCACAGTGTGACTCTCCCTCAGTACCACCCCCCCCCACAGTGTGACCCTCTCTCAGTACCACCCCTCCCACAGCGTGACCCTCCCTCAGTACCACCCCTCCCACAGTGTGATCCTCCCTCAGTACCACTCCTCCCATAGTGTGACTCTCCCTCAGTATCACCCCCCACAGTGTGACCCTCCCTCAGTACCACCCCTCCCACAGTGTGACCCTCCCTCAGCACCACCCCTCCCACAGTGTGACTCTTCCTCAGTACCACCCCTCCCACAGTGTGACCCTCCCTCAGTACCACCCCTCCCACAGTGTGACTCTTCCTCAATACCACCCCCTCCCACAGTGTGACCCTCCCTCAGTACCACCCCCCCCCACAGTGTGACCCTTTCTCAGTACCACCCCTCCCACAGTGTGACCCTCCCCCATTATCACCCCTCCCACAGTGTGATCATTCCCTCAGTACCACCCCTCCCACAGTGTGATGTTCCCTCAGCACCACCCCTCCCACAGTGTGACTCACCCTCGGTACCACCCCTACCGCAGTGTGACTCACCCTCGGTACCACCCCTCCCACAGTGTGATGCTCCCTCAGCACCACCCCTTCCACAGTACCACCCCTCCCACAGTGTGACCCTCCCTCAGCACCATCCCCTCCCACAGTGTGACCCTCCCTCAGTACCACCCCCTCCCACAGTGTCACCCTCCCTCGGCACCACCCCTCCCACAGTGTGACTCTCGCTCAGTACCACCCCCCCCACAGTGTGACCGTCCCTCAGTACCACCCCTCCCACAGTGTGATGCTCCCTCAGTACCATCCCCCACAGTGTGACCCTCCCTCAGTACCACCCCTCCCACAGTGTGACCCTCCCTCAGTACCACCCCCCCCACAGTGTGACCCTTTCTCAGTACCACCCCTCCCACAGTGTGACCCTCCCCCATTATCACCCCTCCCACAGTGTGATCATTCCCTCAGTACCACCCCTCCCACAGTGTGATGTTCCCTCAGCACCACCCCTCCCACAGTGTGACTCACCCTCGGTACCACCCCTCCCGCAGTGTGACTCACCCTCGGTACCACCCCTCCCACAGTGTGATGCTCCCTCAGCACCACCCCTCCCACAGTACCACCCCTCCCACAGTGTGACCCTCCCTCAGCACCATCCCCTCCCACAGTGTGACCCTCCCTCAGCACCATCCCTCCCACAGTGTGACTCTCCCTCAGTACCACCCCCTCCCACAGTGTGACCCTCCCCCTCAGTACCACCCCTCCCACAGCGTGATCCTCCCTCAGCACCACCCCTCCCATAGTGTGACTCTCCCTCAGTACCAACCCTCCCACAGCGTGATCCTCCCTCAGCACCACCCCTCCCATAGTGTGACTCTCCCTCAGTACCACCCTCCCACAGTGTGACCCTCCCTCAGTACCACCCCTCCACAGTGTGACCCTCACTCAGTACCACCCCTCCCACAGTGTGATGCTCCCTCAGCACCACCCCTCCCACAGTGTGACCCTCCCTCAGTACCACCCCCTCCCACAGTGTCACCCTCCCTCGGCACCACCCCTCCCACAGTGTGACTCTCGCTCAGTACCACCCCCCCCACAGTGTGACCCTCCCTCAGTACCACCCCTCCCACAGTGTGATGCTCCCTCAGTACAATCCCCCACAGTGTGACCCTCCCTCAGTACCACCCCTCCCGCAGTGTGACCCTCCCTCAGTAGCACCCCTCCCACAGTGTGACCCTCCCTCAGTACCACTCCCTCCCACAGTGTGACCCTCCCTCAATACCACCCCTCCCTCAGTGTGACCCTCCCTTAGTACCACCCCTCCCACAGTGTGACCCTCCCTCAGCACCATCCCTCCTACAGTGTGACTCTCCCTCAGTACCACCCCTCCCACAGCGTGATCCTCCCTCAGCACCACCCCTCCCATAGTGTGACTCTCCCTCAGTACCACCCCCTCCCACAGTGTGACCCTCCCTCAGTACCACCCCAACCACAGTGTGATGCTCCCTCAGCACCACCCCTCCCACAGTGTGACCCTCCCTCAGTACCACTCCTCCCACAGTGTGACCCTCCCTCGGTACCACCCCCTCCCACAGTGTGACCCTCCCTCAGCACCATCCCTCCCACAGTGTGACTCTCCCTCAGTACCACCCCCCCCACAGTGTGACCCTCCCTCAGTACCACCCCTCCCACAGCGTGACCCTCCCTCAGTACCACCCCTCCCACAGTGTGATCCTCCCTCAGTACCACTCCTCCCATAGTGTGACTCTCCCTCAGTATCACCCCCCACAGTGTGACCCTCCCTCAGCACCATCCCTCCCACAGTGTGACTCTCCCTCAGTACCACCCCCCCCCACAGTGTGACCCTCTCTCAGTACCACCCCTCCCACAGCGTGACCCTCCCTCAGTACCACCCCTCCCACAGTGTGATCCTCCCTCAGTACCACTCCTCCCATAGTGTGACTCTCCCTCAGTATCACCCCCCACAGTGTGACCCTCCCTCAGTACCACCCCTCCCACAGTGTGACCCTCCCTCAGCACCACCCCTCCCACAGTGTGACTCTTCCTCAGTACCACCCCTCCCACAGTGTGACCCTCCCTCAGTACCACCCCTCCCACAGTGTGACTCTTCCTCAATACCACCCCCTCCCACAGTGTGACCCTCCCTCAGTACCACCCCCCCCCACAGTGTGACCCTTTCTCAGTACCACCCCTCCCACAGTGTGACCCTCCCCCATTATCACCCCTCCCACAGTGTGATCATTCCCTCAGTACCACCCCTCCCACAGTGTGATGTTCCCTCAGCACCACCCCTCCCACAGTGTGACTCACCCTCGGTACCACCCCTACCGCAGTGTGACTCACCCTCGGTACCACCCCTCCCACAGTGTGATGCTCCCTCAGCACCACCCCTTCCACAGTACCACCCCTCCCACAGTGTGACCCTCCCTCAGCACCATCCCCTCCCACAGTGTGACCCTCCCTCAGCACCATCCCTCCCACAGTGTGACTCTCCCTCAGTACCACCCCCTCCCACAGTGTGACCCTCCCCCTCAGTACCACCCCTCCCACAGCGTGATCCTCCCTCAGCACCACCCCTCCCATAGTGTGACTCTCCCTCAGTACCACTCCTCCCATAGTGTGACTCTCCCTCAGTACCACCCTCCCACAGTGTGACCCTCCCTCAGTACCACCCCTCCACAGTGTGACCCTCCCTCAGTACCACCCCTCCCACAGTGTGATGCTCCCTCAGCACCACCCCTCCCACAGTGTGACCCTCCCTCAGTACCACCCCCTCCCACAGTGTCACCCTCCCTCGGCACCACCCCTCCCACAGTGTGACTCTCGCTCAGTACCACCCCCCCCACAGTGTGACCGTCCCTCAGTACCACCCCTCCCACAGTGTGATGCTCCCTCAGTACCATCCCCCACAGTGTGACCCTCCCTCAGTACCACCCCTCCCACAGTGTGACCCTCCCTCAGTACCACCCCCCCCACAGTGTGACCCTTTCTCAGTACCACCCCTCCCACAGTGTGACCCTCCCCCATTATCACCCCTCCCACAGTGTGATCATTCCCTCAGTACCACCCCTCCCACAGTGTGATGTTCCCTCAGCACCACCCCTCCCACAGTGTGACTCACCCTCGGTACCACCCCTCCCGCAGTGTGACTCACCCTCGGTACCACCCCTCCCACAGTGTGATGCTCCCTCAGCACCACCCCTCCCACAGTACCACCCCTCCCACAGTGTGACCCTCCCTCAGCACCATCCCCTCCCACAGTGTGACCCTCCCTCAGCACCATCCCTCCCACAGTGTGACTCTCCCTCAGTACCACCCCCTCCCACAGTGTGACCCTCCCCCTCAGTACCACCCCTCCCACAGCGTGATCCTCCCTCAGCACCACCCCTCCCATAGTGTGACTCTCCCTCAGTACCAACCCTCCCACAGCGTGATCCTCCCTCAGCACCACCCCTCCCATAGTGTGACTCTCCCTCAGTACCACCCTCCCACAGTGTGACCCTCCCTCAGTACCACCCCTCCACAGTGTGACCCTCACTCAGTACCACCCCTCCCACAGTGTGATGCTCCCTCAGCACCACCCCTCCCACAGTGTGACCCTCCCTCAGTACCACCCCCTCCCACAGTGTCACCCTCCCTCGGCACCACCCCTCCCACAGTGTGACTCTCGCTCAGTACCACCCCCCCCACAGTGTGACCCTCCCTCAGTACCACCCCTCCCACAGTGTGATGCTCCCTCAGTACAATCCCCCACAGTGTGACCCTCCCTCAGTACCACCCCTCCCGCAGTGTGACCCTCCCTCAGTAGCACCCCTCCCACAGTGTGACCCTCCCTCAGTACCACTCCCTCCCACAGTGTGACCCTCCCTCAATACCACCCCTCCCTCAGTGTGACCCTCCCTTAGTACCACCCCTCCCACAGTGTGACCCTCCCTCAGCACCATCCCTCCTACAGTGTGACTCTCCCTCAGTACCACCCCTCCCACAGCGTGATCCTCCCTCAGCACCACCCCTCCCATAGTGTGACTCTCCCTCAGTACCACCCCCTCCCACAGTGTGACCCTCCCTCAGTACCACCCCAACCACAGTGTGATGCTCCCTCAGCACCACCCCTCCCACAGTGTGACCCTCCCTCAGTACCACTCCTCCCACAGTGTGACCCTCCCTCGGTACCACCCCCTCCCACAGTGTGACCCTCCCTCAGCACCACCCCTCCCACAGTGTGACTCTCGCTCAGTGCCACCCCCCCCACAGTGTGACCCTCCCTCAGTACCACCCCTCCCACAGTGTGATGTTCCCTCAGTACCATCCCCCACAGTGTGACCCTCCCTCAGTACCACCCCTCCCACAGTGACCCTCCCTCAGTAGCACCCCTCCCACAGTGTGACCCTCCCTCAATACCACCCCTCCCTCAGTGTGACCCTCCCTCAGTACCACCCCTCCCACAGTGTGACCCTCCCTCGGTACCACCCCTCCCACTGTGTGACCCTCCCTCAGTACCACCTCTCCCACAGTGTGACCGTCCCTCGGTACCACCCCTCCCACAGTGTGACCCTCCCTCAGTACCACCCCCCCCACAGTGTGACCCTCCCTCAGCACCATCCCTCCCACTGTGTGACTCTCCCTCAGTACCACCCCCCCCACAGTGTGACCCTCCCTCAGTACCACCCCTCCCACAGCGTGACCCTCCCTCAGTACCACCCCTCCCACAGTGTGATCCTCCCTCAGTACCACTCCTCCCATAGTGTGACTCTCCCTCAGTATCACCCCCCACAGTGTGACCCTCCCTCAGTACCACCCCTCCCACAGTGTGACCTTCCCCCATGATCACCCCTCCCACAGTGTGATCATTCCCTCAGTACCACCCCTCCCACAGTGTGACCCTCCCTCAGCACCATCCCTCCTACAGTGTGACTCTCCCTCAGTACCACCCCTCCCACAGCGTGATCCTCCCTCAGCACCACCCCTCCCATAGTGTGACTCTCCCTCAGTACCACCCCCTCCCACAGTGTGACCCTCCCTCAGTACCACCCCAACCACAGTGTGATGCTCCCTCAGCACCACCCCTCCCACAGTGTGACCCTCCCTCAGTACCACTCCTCCCACAGTGTGACCCTCCCTCGGTACCACCCCCTCCCACAGTGTGACCCTCCCTCAGCACCACCCCTCCCACAGTGTGACTCTCGCTCAGTGCCACCCCCCCCCACAGTGTGACCCTCCCTCAGTACCACCCCTCCCACAGTGTGATGTTCCCTCAGTACCATCCCCCACAGTGTGACCCTCCCTCAGTACCACCCCTCCCACAGTGACCCTCCCTCAGTAGCACCCCTCCCACAGTGTGACCCTCCCTCAATACCACCCCTCCCTCAGTGTGACCCTCCCTCAGTACCACCCCTCCCACAGTGTGACCCTCCCTCCGTACCACCCCTCCCACTGTGTGACCCTCCCTCAGTACCACCTCTCCCACAGTGTGACCGTCCCTCGGTACCACCCCTCCCACAGTGTGACCCTCCCTCAGTACCACCCCCCCCACAGTGTGACCCTCCCTCAGCACCATCCCTCCCACAGTGTGACTCTCCCTCAGTACCACCCCCCCCACAGTGTGACCCTCCCTCAGTACCACCCCTCCCACAGCGTGACCCTCCCTCAGTACCACCCCTCCCACAGTGTGATCCTCCCTCAGTACCACTCCTCCCATAGTGTGACTCTCCCTCAGTATCACCCCCCACAGTGTGACCCTCCCTCAGTACCACCCCTCCCACAGTGTGACCTTCCCCCATGATCACCCCTCCCACAGTGTGATCATTCCCTCAGTACCACCCCTCCCACAGTGTGACCCTCCCTCAGCACCACCCCTCCCACAGTGTGACTCTTCCTCAGTACCACCCCTCCCACAGTGTGACCCTCCCTCAGTACCACCCCTCCCACAGTGTGACTCTTTCTCAGTACCACCCCCTCCCACAGTGTGACCCTCCCTCAGTACCAGCACTACCACAGCGTGACTCTTCCTCAGTACCACCCCTCCCACAGTGTGACCCTCGCTCAGCACCACCCCTCCCACAGTGTGACCCTCCGTCAGTACCACCCCCACCCACAGGGTGACCCTCCCTCAGCACCAGCCCGCCCACAGTGTGACCCTCCCTCAGTACCACCCCCCCCACAGTGTGACCCTTTCTCAGTACCACCCCTCCCACAGTGTGACCCTCCCCCATTATCACCCCTCCCACAGTGTGATATTTCCTCAGTACCACCCCTCCCACAGTGTGACCCTCCCTCAGCACCACGCCTCCCATAGTGTGACTCTCCCTCAGTACCAGCTCACCCAGTGTGACCCTCCTTCAGTACCACCACCCCTCAGTGTGACCCTCCCTCAGTACCACCCCTCCCACAGTGTGACCCTCCCTCAGTACCACCCCCTCCCACAGTGTGACCCTCCCTCAGTACCACCCCCGACAGTGTGACCCTCCCTCAGTACCACCCCTCCCACAGTATGACCCTCCCCCATTATCACCCCACCCACAGTGTGATCATTCCCTCAATACCACCCCTCCCACTGTGTGACCCTCCCTCAGCACCACCCCTCCCACAGTGTGACCCTCCCTCAGCACCACCCCTCCCACAGTGTGACCCTCCCCCATTATCACCCCACCCACAGTGTGATCATTCCCTCAATACCACCCCTCCCACAGTGTGACCATCCCTCAGCACCACCCCTCCCACAGTGTGACCCTCCTTCAGTACCACCCCCTCCCACAGTGTGACTCTCCCTCAGTACCACCCCCCCACAGTGTGACCCTCCCTCAGTACCACCCCCCCACAGTGTGACCCTACCTCAGTACCACCCCTCCCACAGAGTGACCCTCCCCCATTATCACCCCTCCCACAGTGTGATATTTCCTCAGTACCACCCCCTCCCACAGTGTGACCCTCCCTCAGTACCACCCCCCACAGTGTGACCCTCCCACAGTACCACCCCTCCCACAGTATGACCCTCCCCCATTATCACCCCACCCACAGTGATCATTCCCTCAATACCACCCCTCCCACAGTGTGACCCTCGCTCAGCACCACCCCTCCCACAGTGTGACCCTCCTTCAGTACCACCCCCTCCCACAGTGTGACTCTCCCTCAGTACCATTCTCCCACGGTGTGACCCTCCCTCGGTACCACCCCCTCCCACGGTGTGACCCTCCCTCAGTACCACCCCTCCCTCAGTGTGATGCTCCTTCAGTACCGTCCCCCACAGTGTGACCCTCCCTCAGTACCACCCCTCCCACAGTGTGACCCTCCCACAGTACCACCCCTTCCACAGTGTGACCCTCCCGCAGTACCACCTCACCCAGTGTGACCCTCCTTCAGTACGACCCCCTCCCACAGTGTGACCCTCCCTCAGTACCACCTCCCCCACAGTGTGACCCTCCCTTGGTACCACCCCCTCCCACAGTGTGACCCTCCCTCAGTACCACCCCCCCACAGTGTGACTCTCCCTCAGTACCAGCACTACCACAGCGTGACTCTCCCTCAGTACCACCCCTCCCACAGTGTGACCCTCGCTCAGCACCACCCCTCCCACAGTGTGACCCTCCTTCAGTACCACCCCCTCCCACAGTGTGACCCTCCCTCAGCACCATCCCTCCCACAGTGTGACCCTCCCTCAGTACCACCCCCCCCACAGTGTGACCCTTTCTCAGTACCACCCCTCCCACAGTGTGACCCTCCCCCATTATCACCCCTCCCACAGTGTGATCATTCCCTCAGTACCACCCCTCCCACAGTGTGATGTTCCCTCAGCACCACCCCTCCCACAGTGTGCCTCACCCTCGGTACCACCCCTCCCGCAGTGTGACTCACCCTCGGTACCACCCCTCCCACAGTGTGATGCTCCCTCAGCACCACCCCTCCCACAGTACCACCCCTCCCACAGTGTGACCCTCCCTCAGCACCATCCCCTCCCACAGTGTGACCCTCCCTCAGCACCATCCCTCCCACAGTGTGACTCTCCCTCAGTACCACCCCCTCCCACAGTGTGACCCTCCCCCTCAGTACCACCCCTCCCACAGCGTGATCCTCCCTCAGCACCACCCCTCCCATAGTGTGACTCTCCCTCCGTACCACTCCTCCCATAGTGTGACTCTCCCTCAGTACCACCCTCCCTCAGTACCACCCCTCCACAGTGTGACCCTCCCTCAGTACCACCCCTCCCACAGTGTGATGCTCCCTCAGCACCACCCCTCCCACAGTGTGACCCTCCCTCAGTACCACCCCCTCCCACAGTGTCACCCTCCCTCGGCACCAACCCTCCCACAGTGTGACTCTCGCTCAGTAACACCCCCCCCACAGTGTGACCCTCCCTCAGTACCACCCCTCCCACAGTGTGATGCTCCCTCAGTACCATCCCCCACAGTGTGACCCTCCCTCAGTACCACCCCTCCCACAGTGTGACCCTCCCTCAGTAGCACCCCTCCCACAGTGTGACCCTCCCTCAGTACCACTCCCTCCCACAGTGTGACCCTCCCTCAATACCACCCCTCCCTCAGTGTGACCCTCCCTTAGTACCACCCCTCCCACAGTGTGACCCTCCCTCAGCACCAACCCTCCAACAGTGTGACTCTCCCTCAGTACCACCCCCTCCCACAGTGTGACCCTCCCCCTCAGTACCACCCCTCCCACAGCGTGATCCTCCCTCAGCACCACCCCTCCCATAGTGTGACTCTCCCTCAGTACCACTCCTCCCATAGTGTGACTCTCCCTCAGTACCACCCTCCCACAGTGTGACCCTCCCTCAGTACCACCCCTCCCACAGTGTGATGCTCCCTCAGCACCACCCCTCCCACAGTGTGACCCTCCCTCAGTACCACTCCTCCCACAGTGTGACCCTCCCTCGGTACCACCCCCTCCCACAGTGTGACCCTCCCTCAGCACCACCCCTCCCACAGTGTGACTCTCGCTCAGTGCCACCCCCCGCACAGTGTGAACATCCCTCAGTACCACCCCTCCCACAGTGTGATGTTCCCTCAGTACCATCCCCCACAGTGTGACCCTCCCTCAGTACCACCCCTCCCACAGTGTGACCCTCCCTCAGCACCATCAATCCTACAGTGAGACTCTCCCTCAGTACCACCCCCTCCCACAGTGTGACCCTCCCTCAGTAGCACCCCTCCCACAGTGTGACCCTCCCTCAATACCACCCCTCCCTCAGTGTGACCCTCCCTCAGTACCACCCCTCCCACAGTGTGACCCTCCCTCGGTACCACCCCTCCCACTGTGTGACCCTCCCTCAGTACCACCTCTCCCACAGTGTGACCGTCCCTCGGTACCACCCCTCCCACAGTGTGACCCTCCCTCAGTACCACCCCCCCCACAGTGTGACCCTCCCTCAGCACCATCCCTCCCACAGTGTGACTCTCCCTCAGTACCACCCCCCCCACAGTGTGACCCTCCCTCAGTACCACCCCTCCCACAGCGTGACCCTCCCTCAGTACCACCACTCCCACAGTGTGATCCTCCCTCAGTACCACTCCTCCCATAGTGTGACTCTCCCTCAGTATCACCCCCCACAGTGTGACCCTCCCTCAGCACCATCCCTCCCACAGTGTGACTCTCCCTCAGTACCACCCCCCCCACAGTGTGACCCTCTCTCAGTACCACCCCTCCCACAGCGTGACCCTCCCTCAGTACCACCCCTCCCACAGTGTGATCCTCCCTCAGTACCACTCCTCCCATAGTGTGACTCTCCCTCAGTATCACCCCCCACAGTGACCCTCCCTCAGTACCACCCCTCCCACAGTGTGACCTTCCCCCATGACACCCCTCCCACAGTGTGATCATTCCCTCAGTACCACCCCTCCCACAGTGTGACCCTCCCTCAGCACCACCCCTCCCACAGTGTGACTCTTCCTCAGTACCACCCATCCCACAGTGTGACCCTCCCTCAGTACCACCCCTCCCACAGTGTGACTCTTCCTCAATACCACCCCCTCCCACAGTGTGACCCTCCCTCAGTACCACCCCCCCCACAGTGTGACCCTTTCTCAGTACCACCCCTCCCACAGTGTGACCCTCCCCCATTATCACCCCTCCCACAGTGTGATCATTCCCTCAGTACCACCCCTCCCACAGTGTGATGTTCCCTCAGCACCACCCCTCCCACAGTGTGACTCACCCTCGGTACCACCCCTCCCGCAGTGTGACTCACCCTCGGTACCACCCCTCCCACAGTGTGATGCTCCCTCAGCACCACCCCTCCCACAGTACCACCCCTCCCACAGTGTGACCCTCCCTCAGCACCATCCCCTCCCACAGTGTGACCCTCCCTCAGCACCATCCCTCCCACAGTGTGACTCTCCCTCAGTACCACCCCCTCCCACAGTGTGACCCTCCCCCTCAGTACCACCCCTCCCACAGCGTGATCCTCCCTCAGCACCACCCCTCCCATAGTGTGACTCTCCCTCAGTACCACTCCTCCCATAGTGTGACTCTCCCTCAGTACCACCCTCCCACAGTGTGACCCTCCCTCAGTACCACCCCTCCACAGTGTGACCCTCCCTCAGTACCACCCCTCCCACAGTGTGATGCTCCCTCAGCACCACCCCTCCCACAGTGTGACCCTCCCTCAGTACCACCCCCTCCCACAGTGTCACCCTCCCTCGGCACCACCCCTCCCACAGTGTGACTCTCGCTCAGTACCACCCCCCCCACAGTGTGACCGTCCCTCAGTACCACCCCTCCCACAGTGTGATGCTCCCTCAGTACCATCCCCCACAGTGTGACCCTCCCTCAGTACCACCCCTCCCACAGTGTGACCCTCCCTCAGTACCACCCCCCCCACAGTGTGACCCTTTCTCAGTACCACCCCTCCCACAGTGTGACCCTCCCCCATTATCACCCCTCCCACAGTGTGATCATTCCCTCAGTACCACCCCTCCCACAGTGTGATGTTCCCTCAGCACCACCCCTCCCACAGTGTGACTCACCCTCGGTACCACCCCTCCCGCAGTGTGACTCACCCTCGGTACCACCCCTCCCACAGTGTGATGCTCCCTCAGCACCACCCCTCCCACAGTACCACCCCTCCCACAGTGTGACCCTCCCTCAGCACCATCCCCTCCCACAGTGTGACCCTCCCTCAGCACCATCCCTCCCACAGTGTGACTCTCCCTCAGTACCACCCCCTCCCACAGTGTGACCCTCCCCCTCAGTACCACCCCTCCCACAGCGTGATCCTCCCTCAGCACCACCCCTCCCATAGTGTGACTCTCCCTCAGTACCACCCTCCCACAGTGTGACCCTCCCTCAGTACCACCCCTCCACAGTGTGACCCTCACTCAGTACCACCCCTCCCACAGTGTGATGCTCCCTCAGCACCACCCCTCCCACAGTGTGACCCTCCCTCAGTACCACCCCCTCCCACAGTGTCACCCTCCCTCGGCACCACCCCTCCCACAGTGTGACTCTCGCTCAGTACCACCCCCCCCACAGTGTGACCCTCCCTCAGTACCACCCCTCCCACAGTGTGATGCTCCCTCAGTACAATCCCCCACAGTGTGACCCTCCCTCAGTACCACCCCTCCCACAGTGTGACCCTCCCTCAGTAGCACCCCTCCCACAGTGTGACCCTTCCTCAGTACCACTCCCTCCCACAGTGTGACCCTCCCTCAATACCACCCCTCCCTCAGTGTGACCCTCCCTTAGTACCACCCCTCCCACAGTGTGACCCTCCCTCAGCACCATCCCTCCTACAGTGTGACTCTCCCTCAGTACCACCCCCTCCCACAGTGTGACCCTCCCCCTCAGTACCACCCCTCCCACAGCGTGATCCTCCCTCAGCACCACCCCTCCCATAGTGTGACTCTCCCTCAGTACCACCCCCTCCCACAGTGTGACCCTCCCTCAGTACCACCCCAACCACAGTGTGATGCTCCCTCAGCACCACCCCTCCCACAGTGTGACCCTCCCTCAGTACCACTCCTCCCACAGTGTGACCCTCCCTCGGTACCACCCCCTCCCACAGTGTGACCCTCCCTCAGCACCACCCCTCCCACAGTGTGACTCTCGCTCAGTGCCACCCCCCCCCACAGTGTGACCCTCCCTCAGTACCACCCCTCCCACAGTGTGATGTTCCCTCAGTACCATCCCCCACAGTGTGACCCTCCCTCAGTACCACCCCTCCCACAGTGTGACCCTCCCTCAGTAGCACCCCTCCCACAGTGTGACCCTCCCTCAGTACCACCCCTCCCTCAGTGTGACCCTCCCTCAGTACCAACCCTCCCACAGTGTGACCCTCCCTCGGTACCACCCCTCCCACTGTGTGACCCTCCCTCAGTACCACCTCTCCCACAGTGTGACCGTCCCTCGGTACCACCCCTCCCATAGTGTGACCCTCCCTCAGTACCACCCCCCCCCACAGTGTGACCCTCCCTCAGCACCATCCCTCCCACAGTGTGACTCTCCCTCAGTACCACCCCCCCCACAGTGTGACCCTCCCTCAGTACCACCCCTCCCACAGCGTGACCCTCCCTCAGTACCACCCCTCCCACAGTGTGATCCTCCCTCAGTACCACTCCTCCCACAGTGTGACTCTCCCTCAGTATCACCCCCCACAGTGTGACCCTCCCTCAGCACCATCCCTCCCACAGTGTGATGCTCCCTCAGCACCACCCCTCCCACAGTGTGACCCTCCCTCAGTACCACCCCCTCCCACAGTGTCACCCTCCCTCGGCACCACCCCTCCCACAGTGTGACTCTCGCTCAGTACCACCCCCCCCACAGTGTGACCCTCCCTCAGTACCACCCCTCCCACAGTGTGATGCTCCCTCAGTACAATCCCCCACAGTGTGACCCTCCCTCAGTACCACCCCTCCCACAGTGTGACCCTCCCTCAGTAGCACCCCTCCCACAGTGTGACCCTCCCTCAGTACCACTCCCTCCCACAGTGTGACCCTCCCTCAATACCACCCCTCCCTCAGTGTGACCCTCCCTTAGTACCACCCCTCCCACAGTGTGACCCTCCCTCAGCACCATCCCTCCTACAGTGTGACTCTCCCTCAGTACCACCCCCTCCCACAGTGTGACCCTCCCCCTCAGTACCACCCCTCCCACAGCGTGATCCTCCCTCAGCACCACCCCTCCCATAGTGTGACTCTCCCTCAGTACCACCCCCTCCCACAGTGTGACCCTCCCTCAGTACCACCCCAACCACAGTGTGATGCTCCCTCAGCACCACCCCTCCCACAGTGTGACCCTCCCTCAGTACCACTCCTCCCACAGTGTGACCCTCCCTCGGTACCACCCCCTCCCACAGTGTGACCCTCCCTCAGCACCACCCCTCCCACAGTGTGACTCTCGCTCAGTGCCACCCCCCCCACAGTGTGACCCTCCCTCAGTACCACCCCTCCCACAGTGTGATGTTCCCTCAGTACCATCCCCCACAGTGTGACCCTCCCTCAGTACCACCCCTCCCACAGTGTGACCCTCCCTCAGTAGCACCCCTCCCACAGTGTGACCCTCCCTCAATACCACCCCTCCCTCAGTGTGACCCTCCCTCAGTACCAACCCTCCCACAGTGTGACCCTCCCTCGGTACCACCCCTCCCACTGTGTGACCCTCCCTCAGTACCACCTCTCCCACAGTGTGACCGTCCCTCGGTACCACCCCTCCCATAGTGTGACCCTCCCTCAGTACCACCCCCCCCCACAGTGTGACCCTCCCTCAGCACCATCCCTCCCACAGTGTGACTCTCCCTCAGTACCACCCCCCCCACAGTGTGACCCTCCCTCAGTACCACCCCTCCCACAGCGTGACCCTCCCTCAGTACCACCCCTCCCACAGTGTGATCCTCCCTCAGTACCACTCCTCCCATAGTGTGACTCTCCCTCAGTATCACCCCCCACAGTGTGACCCTCCCTCAGCACCATCCCTCCCACAGTGTGACTCTCCCTCAGTACCACCCCCCCCACAGTGTGACCCTCCCTCAGTACCACCCCTCTCACAGCGTGACCCTCCCTCAGTACCACCCCTCCCACAGTGTGATCCTCCCTCAGTACCACTCCTCCCATAGTGTGACTCTCCCTCAGTATCACCCCCCACAGTGTGACCCTCCCTCAGTACCACCCCTCCCACAGTGTGACCTTCCCCCATGATCACCCCTCCCACAGTGTGATCATTCCCTCAGTACCACCCCTCCCACAGTGTGACCCTCCCTCAGCACCACCCCTCCCACAGTGTGACTCTTCCTCAGTACCACCCCTCCCACAGTGTGACGCTCCCTCAGTACCACCCCTCCCACAGTGTGATCATTCCCTCAGTACCACCCCTCCCACAGTGTGACCCTCCCTCAGCACCACCCCTCCCACAGTGTGACTCTTCCTCAGTACCACCCCTCCCACAGTGTGACCCTCCCTCAGTACCACCCCTCCCACAGTGTGACTCTTTCTCAGTACCACCCCCTCCCACAGTGTGACCCTCCCTCAGTACCAGCACTACCACAGCGTGACTCTTCCTCAGTACCACCCCTCCCACAGTGTGACCCTCGCTCAGCACCACCCCTCCCACAGTGTGACCCTCCTTCAGTACCACCCCCTCCCACAGTGTGACCCTCCCTCAGCACCATCCCTCCCACAGTGTGACCCTCCCTCAGTACCACCCCCCCCACAGTGTGACCCTTTCTCAGTACCACCCCTCCCACAGTGTGACCCTCCCCCATTATCACCCCTCCCACAGTGTGATATTTCCTCAGTACCACCCCTCCCACAGTGTGACCCTCTTTCAGCACCACGCCTCCCATAGTGTGACTCTCCCTCAGTACCAGCTCACCCAGTGTGACCCTCCTTCAGTACCACCACCCCTCAGTGTGACCCTCCCTCAGTACCACCCCTCCCACAGTGTGACCCTCCCTCAGTACCACCCCCTCCCACAGTGTGACCCTCCCTCAGTACCACCCCCGACAGTGTGACCCTCCCTCAGTACCACCCCTCCCACAGTATGACCCTCCCCCATTATCACCCCACCCACAGTGTGATCATTCCCTCAATACCACCCCTCCCACAGTGTGACCCTCCCTCAGCACCACCCCTCCCACAGTGTGACCCTCCCTCAGCACCACCCCTCCCACAGTGTGACCCTCCCCCATTATCACCCCACCCACAGTGTGATCATTCCCTCAATACCACCCCTCCCACAGTGTGACCATCCCTCAGCACCACCCCTCCCACAGTGTGACCCTCCTTCAGTACCACCCCCTCCCACAGTGTGACTCTCCCTCAGTACCACCCCCCCACAGTGTGACCCTCCCTCAGTACCACCCCCCCACAGTGTGACCCTACCTCAGTACCACCCCTCCCACAGAGTGACCCTCCCCCATTATCACCCCTCCCACAGTGTGATATTTCCTCAGTACCACCCCCTCCCACAGTGTGACCCTCCCTCAGTACCACCCCCCACAGTGTGACCCTCCCTCAGTACCACCCCTCCCACAGTATGACCCTCCCCCATTATCACCCCACCCACAGTGATCATTCCCTCAATACCACCCCTCCCACAGTGTGACCCTCGCTCAGCACCACCCCTCCCACAGTGTGACCCTCCTTCAGTACCACCCCCTCCCACAGTGTGACTCTCCCTCAGTACCATTCTCCCACGGTGTGACCCTCCCTCGGTACCACCCCCTCCCACGGTGTGACCCTCCCTCAGTACCACCCCTCCCTCAGTGTGATGCTCCTTCAGTACCATCCCCCACAGTGTGACCCTCCCTCAGTACCACCCCTCCCACAGTGTGACCCTCCCACAGTACCACCCCTTCCACAGTGTGACCCTCCCGCAGTACCACCTCACCCAGTGTGACCCTCCTTCAGTACGACCCCCTCCCACAGTGTGACCCTCCCTCAGTACCACCTCCCCCACAGTGTGACCCTCCCTTGGTACCACCCCCTCCCACAGTGTGACCCTCCCTCAGCATCACCCCTCCCACAGTGTGACTCTCCCTCAGTACCACCCCCCCACAGTGTGACTCTCCCTCAGTACCAGCACTACCACAGCGTGACTCTCCCTCAGTACCACCCCTCCCACAGTGTGACCCTCGCTCAGCACCACCCCTCCCACAGTGTGACCCTCCTTCAGTACCACCCCCTCCCACAGTGTGACCCTCCCTCAGCACCATCCCTCCCACAGTGTGACCCTCCCTCAGTACCACCCCCCCCACAGTGTGACCCTTTCTCAGTACCACCCCTCCCACAGTGTGACCCTCCCCCATTATCACCCCTCCCACAGTGTGATCATTCCCTCAGTACCACCCCTCCCACAGTGTGATGTTCCCTCAGCACCACCCCTCCCACAGTGTGACTCACCCTCGGTACCACCCCTCCCGCAGTGTGACTCACCCTCGGTACCACCCCTCCCACAGTGTGATGCTCCCTCAGCACCACCCCTCCCACAGTACCACCCCTCCCACAGTGTGACCCTCCCTCAGCACCATCCCCTCCCACAGTGTGACCCTCCCTCAGCACCATCCCTCCCACAGTGTGACTCTCCCTCAGTACCACCCCCTCCCACAGTGTGACCCTCCCCCTCAGTACCACCCCTCCCACAGCGTGATCCTCCCTCAGCACCACCCCTCCCATAGTGTGACTCTCCCTCAGTACCACTCCTCCCATAGTGTGACTCTCCCTCAGTACCACCCTCCCTCAGTACCACCCCTCCACAGTGTGACCCTCCCTCAGTACCACCCCTCCCACAGTGTGATGCTCCCTCAGCACCACCCCTCCCACAGTGTGACCCTCCCTCAGTACCACCCCCTCCCACAGTGTCACCCTCCCTCGGCACCAACCCTCCCACAGTGTGACTCTCGCTCAGTACCACCCCCCCCACAGTGTGACCCTCCCTCAGTACCACCCCTCCCACAGTGTGATGCTCCCTCAGTACCATCCCCCACAGTGTGACCCTCCCTCAGTACCACCCCTCCCACAGTGTGACCCTCCCTCAGTAGCACCCCTCCCACAGTGTGACCCTCCCTCAGTACCACTCCCTCCCACAGTGTGACCCTCCCTCAATACCACCCCTCCCTCAGTGTGACCCTCCCTTAGTACCACCCCTCCCACAGTGTGACCCTCCCTCAGCACCATCCCTCCTACAGTGTGACTCTCCCTCAGTACCACCCCCTCCCACAGTGTGACCCTCCCCCTCAGTACCACCCCTCCCACAGCGTGATCCTCCCTCAGCACCACCCCTCCCATAGTGTGACTCTCCCTCAGTACCACTCCTCCCATAGTGTGACTCTCCCTCAGTACCACCCTCCCACAGTGTAACCCTCCCTCAGTACCACCCCTCCACAGTGTGACCCTCCCTCAGTACCACCCCTCCCACAGTGTGATGCTCCCTCAGCACCACCCCTCCCACAGTGTGACCCTCCCTCAGTACCACTCCTCCCACAGTGTGACCCTCCCTCGGTACCACCCCCTCCCACAGTGTGACCCTCCCTCAGCACCACCCCTCCCACAGTGTGACTCTCGCTCAGTGCCACCCCCCGCACAGTGTGACCCTCCCTCAGTACCACCCCTCCCACAGTGTGATGTTCCCTCAGTACCATCCCCCACAGTGTGACCCTCCCTCAGTACCACCCCTCCCACAGTGTGACCCTCCCTCAGCACCATCAATCCTACAGTGAGACTCTCCCTCAGTACCACCCCCTCCCACAGTGTGACCCTCCCCCTCAGTACCACCCCTTCCACAGCGTGATCCTCCCTCAGCACCACCCCTCCCATAGTGTGACTCTCCCTCAGTACCACTCCTCCCATAGTGTGACCCTCCCTCAGTACCACCCCTCCCACAGTGTGACCCTCCCTCAGTACCACCCCTCCCACAGTGTGACCCTCCCTCAGTACCACCCCTCCACAGTGTGACCCTCCCTCAGTACCACCCCTCCCACAGTGTTATGCTCCCTCAGCACCACCCCTCCCACAGTGTGACCCTCCCTCAGTACCACTCCTCCCACAGTGTGACCCTCCCTCGGTACCACCCCCTCCCACAGTGTGACCCTCCCTCAGCACCACCCCTCCCACAGTGTGACTCTCGCTCAGTGCCACCCCCTCCACAGTGTGACCCTCCCTCAGTACTACCCCTCCCACAGTGTGATGTTCCCTCAGTACCATCCCCCACAGTGTGACCCTCCCTCAGTACCACCCCTCCCACAGTGTGACCCTCCCTCAGTAGCACCCCTCCCTCAGTGTGACCCTCCCTCAGTACCACCCCTCCCACAGTGTGACCCTCCCTCGGTACCACCCCTCCCACTGTGTGACCCTCCCTCAGTACCACCTCTCCCACAGTGTGACCGTCCCTCGGTACCACCCCTCCCACAGTGTGACCCTCCCTCAGTACCACCCCCCCCACAGTGTGACCCTCCCTCAGCACCATCCCTCCCACTGTGTGACTCTCCCTCAGTACCACCCCCCCCACAGTGTGACCCTCCCTCAGTACCACCCCTCCCACAGCGTGACCCTCCCTCAGTACCACCCCTCCCACAGTGTGATCCTCCCTCAGTACCACTCCTCCCATAGTGTGACTCTCCCTCAGTATCACCCCCCACAGTGTGACCCTCCCTCAGCACCATCCCTCCCACAGTGTGACTCTCCCTCAGTACCACCCCCCCACAGTGTGACCCTCTCTCAGTACCACCCGTCCCACAGCGTGACCCTCCCTCAGTACCACCCCTCCCACAGTGTGATCCTCCCTCAGTACCACTCCTCCCATAGTGTGACTCTCCCTCAGTATCACCCCCCACAGTGACCCTCCCTCAGTACCACCCCTCCCACAGTGTGACCTTCCCCCATGATCACCCCTCCCACAGTGTGATCATTCCCTCAGTACCACCCCTCCCACAGTGTGACCCTCCCTCAGCACCACCCCTCCCACAGTGTGACTCTTCCTCAGTACCACCCCTCCCACAGTGTGACCCTCCCTCAGTACCACCCCTCCCACAGTGTGACTCTTCCTCAATACCACCCCCTCCCACAGTGTGACCCTCCCTCAGTACCACCCCCCCCCACAGTGTGACCCTTTCTCAGTACCACCCCTCCCACAGTGTGACCCTCCCCCATTATCACCCCTCCCACAGTGTGATCATTCCCTCAGTACCACCCCTCCCACAGTGTGATGTTCCCTCAGCACCACCCCTCCCACAGTGTGACTCACCCTCGGTACCACCCCTCCCGCAGTGTGACTCACCCTCGGTACCACCCCTCCCACAGTGTGATGCTCCCTCAGCACCACCCCTCCCACAGTACCACCCCTCCCACAGTGTGACCCTCCCTCAGCACCATCCCCTCCCACAGTGTGACCCTCCCTCAGCACCATCCCTCCCACAGTGTGACTCTCCCTCAGTACCACCCCCTCCCACAGTGTGACCCTCCCCCTCAGTACCACCCCTCCCACAGCGTGATCCTCCCTCAGCACCACCCCTCCCATAGTGTGACTCTCCCTCAGTACCACTCCTCCCATAGTGTGACTCTCCCTCAGTACCACCCTCCCACAGTGTGACCCTCCCTCAGTACCACCCCTCCACAGTGTGACCCTCCCTCAGTACCACCCCTCCCACAGTGTGATGCTCCCTCAGCACCACCCCTCCCACAGTGTTACCCTCCCTCAGTACCACCCCCTCCCACAGTGTCACCCTCCCTCGGCACCACCCCTCCCACAGTGTGACTCTCGCTCAGTACCACCCCCCCCACAGTGTGACCGTCCCTCAGTACCACCCCTCCCACAGTGTGATGCTCCCTCAGTACCATCCCCCACAGTGTGACCCTCCCTCAGTACCACCCCTCCCATAGTGTGACCCTCCCTCAGTACCACCCCCCCCACAGTGTGACCCTTTCTCAGTACCACCCCTCCCACAGTGTGACCCTCCCCCATTATCACCCCTCCCACAGTGTGATCATTCCCTCAGTACCACCCCTCCCACAGTGTGATGTTCCCTCAGCACCACCCCTCCCACAGTGTGACTCACCCTCGGTACCACCCCTCCCGCAGTGTGACTCACCCTCGGTACCACCCCTCCCACAGTGTGATGCTCCCTCAGCACCACCCCTCCCACAGTACCACCCCTCCCACAGTGTGACCCTCCCTCAGCACCATCCCCTCCCACAGTGTGACCCTCCCTCAGCACCATCCCTCCCACAGTGTGACTCTCCCTCAGTACCACCCCCTCCCACAGTGTGACCCTCCCCCTCAGTACCACCCCTCCCACAGCGTGATCCTCCCTCAGCACCACCCCTCCCATAGTGTGACTCTCCCTCAGTACCACCCTCCCACAGTGTGACCCTCCCTCAGTACCACCCCTCCACAGTGTGACCCTCACTCAGTACCACCCCTCCCACAGTGTGATGCTCCCTCAGCACCACCCCTCCCACAGTGTGACCCTCCCTCAGTACCACCCCCTCCCACAGTGTCACCCTCCCTCGGCACCACCCCTCCCACAGTGTGACTCTCGCTCAGTACCACCCCCCCCACAGTGTGACCCTCCCTCAGTACCACCCCTCCCACAGTGTGATGCTCCCTCAGTACAATCCCCCACAGTGTGACCCTCCCTCAGTACCACCCCTCCCACAGTGTGACCCTCCCTCAGTAGCACCCCTCCCACAGTGTGACCCTCCCTCAGTACCACTTCCTCCCACAGTGTGACCCTCCCTCAATACCACCCCTCCCTCAGTGTGACCCTCCCTTAGTACCACCCCTCCCACAGTGTGACCCTCCCTCAGCACCATCCCTCCTACAGTGTGACTCTCCCTCAGTACCACCCCCGCCCACAGTGTGACCCTCCCCCTCAGTACCACCCCTCCCACAGCGTGATCCTCCCTCAGCACCACCCCTCCCATAGTGTGACTCTCCCTCAGTACCACCCCCTCCCTCAGTGTGACCCTCCCTCAGTACCACCCCTCCCACAGTGTGATGCTCCCTCAGCACCACCCCTCCCACAGTGTGACCCTCCCTCAGTACCACTCCTCCCACAGTGTGACCCTCCCTCGGTACCACCCCCTCCCACAGTGTGACCCTCCCTCAGCACCACCCCTCCCACAGTGTGACTCTCGCTCAGTGCCACCCCCCCCACAGTGTGTCCCTCCCTCAGTACCACCCCTCCCACAGTGTGATGTTCCCTCAGTACCATCCCCCACAGTGTGACCCTCCCTCAGTACCACCCCTCCCACCGTGTGACCCTCCCTCAGTAGCACCCCTCCCACAGTGTGACCCTCCCTCAATACCACCCCTCCCTCAGTGTGACCCTCCCTCAGTACCAACCCTCCCACAGTGTGACCCTCCCTCGGTACCACCCCGCCCTCTGTGTGACACTCGCTCTGTACCACCTCTCCCACAGTGTGACCGTCCCTCGGTACCACCCCTCCCACAGTGTGACCCTCCCTCACTACCACCCCCCCCCCACAGTGTGACCCTCCCTCAGCACCATCCCTCCCACAGTGTGACTCTCCCTCAGTACCACCCCCCCCACAGTGTGACCCTCCCTCAGTACCACCCCTCCCACAGCGTGACCCTCCCTCAGTACCACCCCTCCCACAGTGTGATCCTCCCTCAGTACCACTCCTCCCATAGTGTGACTCTCCCTCAGTATCACCCCCCACAGTGTGACCCTCCCTCAGCACCATCCCTCCCACAGTGTGACTCTCCCTCAGTACCACCCCCCCCACAGTGTGACCCTCCCTCAGTACCACCCCTCCCACAGCGTGACCCTCCCTCAGTACCACCCCTCCCACAGTGTGATCCTCCCTCAGTACCACTCCTCCCATAGTGTGACTCTCCCTCAGTATCACCCCCCACAGTGTGACCCTCCCTCAGTACCACCCCTCCCACAGTGTGACCTTCCCACATGATCACCCCTCCCACAGTGTGATCATTCCCTCAGTACCACCCCTCCCACAGTGTGACCCTCCCTCAGCACCACCCCTCCCACAGTGTGACTCTTCCTCAGTACCACCCCTCCCACAGTGTGACCCTCATCAGTACCACCCCTCCCACAGTGTGACTCTTTCTCAGTACCACCCCCTCCCACAGTGTGACCCTCCCTCAGTACCAGCACTACCACAGCGTGACTCTTCCTCAGTACCACCCCTCCCACAGTGTGACCCTCGCTCAGCACCACCCCTCCCACAGTGTGACCCTCCTTCAGTACCACCCCCTCCCACAGTGTGACCCTCCCTCAGCACCATCCCTCCCACAGTGTGACCCTCCCTCAGTACCACCCCCCCCACAGTGTGACCCTTTCTCAGTACCACCCCTCCCACAGTGTGACCCTCCCCCATTATCACCCCTCCCACAGTGTGATGCTCCCTCAGCACCACCCCTCCCGCAGTGTGACTCACCCTTGGTACCACCCCTCCCACAGTGTGATGCTCCCTCAGCACCACCCCTCCCTCAGCACCATCCCCTCCCACAGTATGACCCTTCCCTCAGCACCATCCCTCCCACAGTGTGACTCTCCCTCAGTACCACCCCCTCCCACAGTGTGACCCTCCCCCTCAGTACCACCCCTCCCACAGCGTGATCCTCCCTCAGCACCACCCCTCCCATAGTGTGACTCTCCCTCAGTACCACTCCTCCCATAGTGTGACTCTCCCTCAGTACCACCCTCCCACAGTGTGACCCTCCCTCAGTACCACCCCTCCACAGTGTGACCCTCCCTCAGTACCACCCCTCCCACAGTGTGATGCTCCCTCAGCACCACCCCTCCCACAGTGTGACCCTCCCTCAGTACCACTCCTCCCACAGTGTGACCCTCCCTCGGTACCACCCCCTCCCACAGTGTCACCCTCCCTCGGCACCACCCCTCCCACAGTGTGACTCTCGCTCAGTACCACCCCCCCCACAGTGTGACCCTCCCTCATTACCACCCCTCCCACCGTGTGATGCTCCCTCAGTACCATCCCCCACAGTGTGACCCTCCCTCAGTACCACCCCTCCCACAGTGTGACCCTCCCTCAGTAGCACCCCTCCCACAGTGTGACCCTCCCTCAGTACCACTCCCTCCCACAGTGTGACCCTCCCTCAATACCACCCCTCCCTCAGTGTGACCCTCCCTCAGTACCACCCCTCCCACAGTGTGATGCTCCCTCAGCACCACCCCTCCCACAGTGTGACCCTCCCTCAGTACCACTCCTCCCACAGTGTCACCCTCCCTCGGTACCACCCCCTCCCACAGTGTCACCCTCCCTCGGCACCACCCCTCCCACAGTGTGACTCTCGCTCAGTACCACCCCCCCCACAGTACCACCCCTCCCACAGTGTGACCCTCCCTCAGCACCATCCCCTCCCACAGTGTGACCCTCCCTCAGCACCATCCCTCCCACAGTGTGACTCTCCCTCAGTACCACCCCCTCCCACAGTGTGACCCTCCCCCTCAGTACCACCCCTCCCACAGCGTGATCCTCCCTCAGCACCACCCCTCCCATAGTGTGACTCTCCCTCAGTACCACTCCTCCCATAGTGTGACTCTCCCTCAGTACCACCCTCCCACAGTGTGACCCTCCCTCAGTACCACCCCTCCACAGTGTGACCCTCCCTCAGTACCACCCCTCCCACAGTGTGATGCTCCCTCAGCACCACCCGTCCCACAGTGTGCCCCTCCCTCAGTACCACACCTCCCACAGTGTGACCTTCCCTCGGTACCACCCCCTCCCACAGTGTCACCCTCCCTCGGCACCACCCCTCCCACAGTGTGACTCTCGCTCAGTACCACCCCCCCCACAGTGTGACCCTCCCTCATTACCACCCCTCCCACAGTGTGATGCTCCCTCAGTACCATCCCCCACAGTGTGACCCTCCCTCAGTACCACCCCTCCCACAGTGTGACCCTCCCTCAGTAGCACCCCTCCCACAGTGTGACCCTCCCTCAGTACCACTCCCTCCCACAGTGTGACCCTCCCTCAATACCACCCCTCCCTCAGTGTGACCCTCCCTCAGTACCACCCCTCCCACAGTGTGATGCTCCCTCAGCACCACCCCTCCCACAGTGTGACCCTCCCTCAGTACCACTCCTCCCACAGTGTGACCCTCCCTCGGTACCACCCCCTCCCACAGTGTCACCCTCCCTCGGCACCACCCCTCCCACAGTGTGACTCTCGCTCAGTACCACCCCCCCCACAGTGTGACCCTCCCTCAGTACCACCCCTCCCACAGTGTGATGCTCCCTCAGTACCATCCCCCACAGTGTGACCCTCCCTCAGTACCACCCCTCCCACAGTGTGACCCTCCCTCAGTCGCACCCCTCCCACTGTGTGACCCTCCCTCAGTACCACTCCCTCCCACAGTGTGACCCTCCCTCAATACCACCCCTCCCTCAGTGTGACCCTCCCTTAGTACCACCCCTCCCACAGTGTGACCCTCCCTCAGCACCATCCCTCCTACAGTGAGACTCTCCCTCACTACCACCCCTCCCACAGTGTGACCCTCCCCCTCAGTACCACCCCTCCCACAGCGTGATCCTCCCCCTCAGTACCACCCCTTCCACAGCGTGATCCTCCCTCAGCACCACCCCTCCCAGAGTGTGACTCTCCCTCAGTACCACACCTCCCATAGTGTGACACTCCCTCAGTACCACCCTCCCACAGTGTGACCCTCCCTCAGTACCACCCCTCCACAGTGTGACCCTCCCTCAGTACCACCCCTCCCACAGTGTGATGCTCCCTCAGCACCACCCCTCCCACAGTGTGACCCTCCCTCAGTACCACTCCTCCCACAGTGTGACCTTCCCTCGGTACCACCCCCTCCCACAGTGTGACCCTCCCTCAGCACCACCCCTCCCACAGTGTGACTCTCGCTCAGTGCCACCCCCTCCACAGTGTGACCCTCCCTCAGTACCACCCCTCCCACAGTGTGATTTTCCCTCAGTACCATCCCCCACAGTGTGACCCTCCCTCAGTACCACCCCTCCCACAGTGTGACCCTCCCTCAGTAGCACCCCTCCCACAGTGTGACCCTCCCTCAATACCACCCCTCCCTCAGTGTGACCCTCCCTCAGTACCACCCCTCCCACAGTGTGACCCTCCCTCGGTACCACCCCTCCCACTGTGTGACCCTCCCTCAGTACCACCTCTCCCACAGTGTGACCGTCCCTCGGTACCACCCCTCCCACAGTGTGACCCTCCCTCAGCACCATCCCTCCCACAGTGTAACTCTCCCTCAGTACCACCCCCCCCACAGTGTGACCCTCCCTCAGTACCACCCCTCCCACAGCGTGACCCTCCCTCAGTCACCACCCCTCCCACAGTGTGATCCTCCCTCAGTACCACTCCTCCCATAGTGTGACTCTCCCTCAGTATCACCCCCCACAGTGTGACCCTCCCTCAGCACCATCCCTCCCACAGTGTGACTCTCCCTCAGTACCACCCCCCCCACAGTGTGACCCTCCCTCAGTACCACCCCTCCCACAGCGTGACCCTCCCTCAGTACCACCCCTCCCACAGTGTGATCCTCCCTCAGTACCACTCCTCCCATAGTGTGACTCTCCCTCAGTATCACCCCCCACAGTGTGACCCTCCCTCAGTACCACCCCTCCCACAGTGTGACCTTCCCCCATGATCACCCCTCCCACAGTGTGATCATTCCCTCAGTACCACCCCTCCCACAGTGTGACCCTCCCTCAGCACCACCCCTCCCACAGTGTGACTCTTCCTCAGTACCACCCCTCCCACAGTGTGACCCTCCCTCAGTACCACCCCTCCCACAGTGTGTCTCTTCCTCAATACCACCCCCTCCCACAGTGTGACCCTCCCTCAGTACCAGCACTACCACAGCGTGACTCTTCCTCAGTACCACCCCTCCCACAGTGTGACCCTCGCTCAGCACCACCCCTCCCACAGTGTGACCCTCCTTCAGTACCACCCCCTCCCACAGTGTGACCCTCCCTCAGCACCATCCCTCCCACAGTGTGACCCTCCCTCAGTACCACCCCCCCCACAGTGTGACCCTTTCTGAGTACCACCCCTCCCACAGTGTGACCCTCCCCCATTATCACCCCTCCCACAGTGTGATCATTCCCTCAGTACCACCCCTCGCACAGTGTGATGCTCCCTCAGCACCACCCCTCCCACAGTGTGACTCACCCTCGGTACCACCCCTCCCGCAGTGTGACTCACCCTCGGTACTACCCCTCCCACAGTGTGATGCTCCCTCAGCACCACCCCTCCCACAGTACCACCCCTCCCACAGTGTGACCCTCCCTCAGCACCATCCCCTCCCACAGTGTGACCCTCCCTCAGCACCATCCCTCCCACAGTGTGCCTCTCCCTCAGTACCACCCCCTCCCACAGTGTGACCCTGCCCCTCAGTACCACCCCTCCCACAGCGTGATCCTCCCTCAGCACCACCCCTCCCATAGTGTGACTCTCCCTCAGTACCACTCCTCCCATAGTGTGACTCTCCCTCAGTACCACCCTCCCACAGTGTGACCCTCCCTCAGTACCACCCCTCCCACAGTGTGACCCTCCCTCAGTACCACCCCTCCCACAGTGTGACTCTCCCTCAGTACCACCCCTCCCACAGTGTGACCCTCCCTCAGTACCACCCCTCCACAGTGTGACCCTCCCTCAGTACCACCCCTCCGACAGTGTGACTCTTTCTCAGTACCACCCCCTCCCACAGTGTGACCCTCCCTCAGTACCAGCACTACCACAGCGTGACTCTTCCTCAGTACCACCCCACCCACAGTGTGACCCTCGCTCAGCACCACCCCTCCCACAGTGTGACCCTCCTTCAGTACCACCCCCTCCCACAGTGTGACCCTCCCTCAGCACCATCCCTCCCACAGTGTGACCCTCCCTCAGTACCACCCCCCCCACAGTGTGACCCTTTCTCAGTACCACCCCTCCCACAGTGTGACCCTCCCCCATTATCACCCCTCCCACAGTGTGATGCTCCCTCAGCACCACCCCTCCCGCAGTGTGACTCACCCTCGGTACCACCCCTCCCACAGTGTGATGCTCCCTCAGCACCACCCCTCCCTCAGCACCATCCCCTCCCACAGTATGACCCTCCCTCAGCACCATCCCTCCCACAGTGTGACTCTCCCTCAGTACCACCCCCTCCCACAGTGTGACCCTCCCCCTCAGTACCACCCCTCCCACAGCGTGATCCTCCCTCAGCACCACCCCTCCCATAGTGTGACTCTCCCTCAGTACCACTCCTCCCATAGTGTGACTCTCCCTCAGTACCACCCTCCCACAGTGTGACCCTCCCTCAGTACCACCCCTCCCACAGTGTGACCCTCCCTCAGTACCACCCCTCCCACAGTGTGATGCTCCCTCAGCACCACCCCTCCCACAGTGTGACCCTCCCTCAGTACCACTCCTCCCACAGTGTGACCCTCCCTCGGTACCACCCCCTCCCACAGTGTCACCCTCCCTCGGCACCACCCCGCCCACAGTGTGACTCTCGCTCAGTACCACCCCCCCCACAGTGTGACCCTCCCTCATTACCACCCCTCCCACAGTGTGATGCTCCCTCAGTACCATCCCCCACAGTGTGACCCTCCCTCAGTACCACCCCTCCCACAGTGTGACCCTCCCTCAGTAGCACCCCTCCCTCAGTACCACTCCCTCCCACAGTGTGACCCTCCCTCAATACCACCCCTCCCTCAGTGTGACCCTCCCTCAGTACCACCCCTCCCACAGTGTGATGCTCCCTCAGCACCACCCCTCCCACAGTGTGACCCTCCCTCAGTACCACTCCTCCCACAGTGTCACCCTCCCTCGGTACCACCCCCTCCCACAGTGTCACCCTCCCTCGGCACCACCCCTCCCACAGTGTGACTCTCGCTCAGTACCACCCCCCCCACAGTACCACCCCTCCCACAGTGTGACCCTCCCTCAGCACCATCCCCTCCCACAGTGTGACCCTCCCTCAGCACCATCCCTCCCACAGTGTGACTCTCCCTCAGTACCACCCCCTCCCACAGTGTGACCCTCCCCCTCAGTACCACCCCTCCCACAGCGTGATCCTCCCTCAGCACCACCCCTCCCATAGTGTGACTCTCCCTCAGTACCACTCCTCCCATAGTGTGACTCTCCCTCAGTACCACCCTCCCACAGTGTGACCCTCCCTCAGTACCACCCCTCCACAGTGTGACCCTCCCTCAGTACCACCCCTCCCACAGTGTGATGCTCCCTCAGCACCACCCCTCCCACAGTGTGCCCCTCCCTCAGTACCACACCTCCCACAGTGTGACCCTCCCTCGGTACCACCCCCTCCCACAGTGTCACCCTCCCTCGGCACCACCCCTCCCACAGTGTGACTCTCGCTCAGTACCACCCCCCCCACAGTGTGACCCTCCCTCATTACCACCCCTCCCACAGTGTGATGCTCCCTCAGTACCATCCCCCACAGTGTGACCCTCCCTCAGTACCACCCCTCCCACAGTGTGACCCTCCCTCAGTAGCACCCCTCCCACAGTGTGACCCTCCCTCAGTACCACTCCCTCCCACAGTGTGACCCTCCCTCAATACCACCCCTCCCTCAGTGTGACCCTCCCTCAGTACCACCCCTCCCACAGTGTGATGCTCCCTCAGCACCACCCCTCCCACAGTGTGACCCTCCCTCAGTACCACTCCTCCCACAGTGTGACCCTCCCTCGGTACCACCCCCTCCCACAGTGTCACCCTCCCTCGGCACCACCCCTCCCACAGTGTGACTCTCGCTCAGTCACCACCCCCCCCACAGTGTGACCCTCCCTCAGTACCACCCCTCCCACAGTGTGATGCTCCCTCAGTACCATCCCCCACAGTGTGACCCTCCCTCAGTACCACCCCTCCCACAGTGTGACCCTCCCTCAGTCGCACCCCTCCCACTGTGTGACCCTCCCTCAGTACCACTCCCTCCCACAGTGTGACCCTCCCTCAATACCACCCCTCCCTCAGTGTGACCCTCCCTTAGTACCACCCCTCCCACAGTGTGACCCTCCCTCAGCACCATCCCTCCTACAGTGAGACTCTCCCTCACTACCACCCCTCCCACAGTGTGACCCTCCCCCTCAGTACCACCCCTCCCACAGCGTGATCCTCCCCCTCAGTACCACCCCTTCCACAGCGTGATCCTCCCTCAGCACCACCCCTCCCATAGTGTGACTCTCCCTCAGTACCACTCCTCCCATAGTGTGACTCTCCCTCAGTACCACCCTCCCACAGTGTGACCCTCCCTCAGTACCACCCCTCCCACAGTGTGACCCTCCCTCAGTACCACCCCTCCCACAGTGTGATGCTCCCTCAGCACCACCCCTCCCACAGTGTGACCCTCCCTCAGTACCACTCCTCCCACAGTGTGACCTTCCCTCGGTACCACCCCCTCCCACAGTGTGACCCTCCCTCAGCACCACCCCTCCCACAGTGTGACTCTCGCTCAGTGCCACCCCCTCCACAGTGTGACCCTCCCTCAGTACCACCCCTCCCACAGTGTGATGTTCCCTCAGTACCATCCCCCACAGTGTGACCCTCCCTCAGTACCACCCCTCCCACAGTGTGACCCTCCCTCAGTAGCACCCCTCCCACAGTGTGACCCTCCCTCAATACCACCCCTCCCTCAGTGTGACCCTCCCTCAGTACCACCCCTCCCACAGTGTGACCCTCCCTCGGTACCACCCCTCCCACTGTGTGACCCTCCCTCAGTACCACCTCTCCCACAGTGTGACCGTCCCTCGGTACCACCCCTCCCACAGTGTGACCCTCCCTCAGCACCATCCCTCCCACAGTGTAACTCTCCCTCAGTACCACCCCCCCCCACAGTGTGACCCTCCCTCAGTACCACCCCTCCCACAGCGTGACCCTCCCTCAGTACCACCCCTCCCACAGTGTGATCCTCCCTCAGTACCACTCCTCCCATAGTGTGACTCTCCCTCAGTATCACCCCCTACAGTGTGACCCTCCCTCAGCACCACCCCTCCCACAGTGTGACTCTCCCTCAGTACCACCCCCCCCACAGTGTGACCCTCCCTCAGTACCACCCCTCCCACAGCGTGACCCTCCCTCAGTACCACCCCTCCCACAGTGTGATCCTCCCTCAGTACCACTCCTCCCATAGTGTGACTCTCCCTCAGTATCACCCCCCACAGTGTGACCCTCCCTCAGTACCACCCCTCCCACAGTGTGTGACCTTCCCCCATGATCACCCCTCCCACAGTGTGATCATTCCCTCAGTACCACCCCTCCCACAGTGTGACCCTCCCTCAGCACCACCCCTCCCACAGTGTGACTCTTCCTCAGTACCACCCCTCCCACAGTGTGACCCTCCCTCAGTACCACCCCTCCCACAGTGTGACTCTTCCTCAATACCACCCCCTCCCACAGTGTGACCCTCCCTCAGTACCAGCACTACCACAGCGTGACTCTTCCTCAGTACCACCCCTCCCACAGTGTGACCCTCGCTCAGCACCACCCCTCCCACAGTGTGACCCTCCTTCAGTACCACCCCCTCCCACAGTGTGACCCTCCCTCAGCACCATCCCTCCCACAGTGTGACCCTCCCTCAGTACCACCCCCCCCACAGTGTGACCCTTTCTGAGTACCACCCCTCCCACAGTGTGACCCTCCCCCATTATCACCCCTCCCACAGTGTGATCATTCCCTCAGTACCACCCCTCCCACAGTGTGATGCTCCCTCAGCACCACCCCTCCCACAGTGTGACTCACCCTCGGTACCACCCCTCCCGCAGTGTGACTCACCCTCGGTACTACCCCTCCCACAGTGTGATGCTCCCTCAGCACCACCCCTCCCACAGTACCACCCCTCCCACAGTGTGACCCTCCCTCAGCACCATCCCCTCCCACAGTGTGACCCTCCCTCAGCACCATCCCTCCCACAGTGTGACCCTCCCTCAGTACCACCCCTCCCACAGTGTGACTCTCCCTCAGTACCACCCCTCCCACAGTGTGACCCTCCCTCAGTACCACCCCTCCCACATTGTGACCCTCCCTCAGTACCACCCCTCCCACAGTGTGATGCTCCCTCAGCACCACCCCTCCCACAGTGTGACCCTCCCTCAGTACCACTCCTCCCACAGTGTGACCCTCCCTCGGTACCACCCCCTCCCACAGTGTCACCCTCCCTCGGCACCACCCCTCCCACAGTGTGACTCTCGCTCAGTACCACCCCCCCCACAGTGTGACCCTCCCTCAGTACCACCCCTCCCACAGTGTGATGCTCCCTCAGTACCATCCCCCACAGTGTGACCCTCCCTCAGTACCACCCCTCCCACAGTGTGACCCTCCCTCAGTAGCACCCCTCCCACAGTGTGACCCTCCCTCAGTACCACTCCCTCCCACAGTGTGACCCTCCCTCAATACCACCCCTCCCTCAGTGTGACCCTCCCTCAGTACCACCCCTCCCACAGTGTGATCCTCCCTCAGCACCATCCCTCCTACTGTGTGACTCTCCCTCAGTACCACCCCCTCCCACAGTGTGACCCTCCCCTCAGTACCACCCCTCCCACAGCGTGATCCTCCCTCAGCACCACCCCTCCCATAGTGTGACTCTCCCTCAGTACCACTCCTCCCATAGTGTGACTCTCCCTCAGTACCACCCCTCCCACAGTGTGATCCTCCCTCAGTACCACTCCTCCCATAGTGTGACTCTCCCTCAGTATCACCCCCCACAGTGTGACTCTCCCTCAGTACCACCCCCCACAGTCTGACCCTCCCTCAGTACCACCCCTCCCACAGTGTGACCTTCCCCCATGATCACCCCTCCCACAGTGTGATCATTCCCTCAGTACCACCCCTCCCACAGTGTGACCCTCCCTCAGCACCACCCCTCCCACAGTGTGACTCTTCCTCAGTACCACCCCTCCCACAGTGTGACCCTCCCTCAGTACCACCCCTCCCACAGTGTGACTCTTCCTCAATACCACCCCCTCCCACAGTGTGACCCTCCCTCAGTACCAGCACTACCACAGCGTGACTCTTCCTCAGTACCACCCCTCCCACAGTGTGACCCTCGCTCAGCACCACCCCTCCCACAGTGTGACCCTCCTTCAGTACCACCCCCTCCCACAGTGTGACCCTCCCTCAGCACCATCCCTCCCACAGTGTGACCCTCCCTCAGTACCACCCCCCCCACAGTGTGACCCTTTCTCAGTACCACCCCTCCCACAGTGTGACCCTCCCCCATTATCACCCCTCCCACAGTGTGATCATTCCCTCAGTACCACCCCTCCCACAGTGTGATGCTCCCTCAGCACCACCCCTCCCACAGTGTGACTCACCCTCGGAACCACCCCTCCCGCAGTGTGACTCACCCTCGGTACTACCCCTCCCACAGTGTGATGCTCCCTCAGCACCACCCCTCCCACAGTACCACCCCTCCCACAGTGTCACCCTCCCTCGGCACCACCCCTCCCACAGTGTGACTCTCGCTCAGTACCACCCCCCCCACAGTGTGACCCTCCCTCAGTACCACCCCTCCCACAGTGTGATGCTCCCTCAGTACCATCCCCCACAGTGTGACCCTCCCTCAGTACCACCCCTCCCATAGTGTGACTCTCCCTCAGTACCACTCCTCCCATAGTGTGACTCTCCCTCAGTACCACCCTCCCACAGTGTGACCCTCCCTCAGTACCACCCCTCCACAGTGTGACCCTCCCTCAGTACCACCCCTCCCACAGTGTGACCCTCCCTCAGTACCACCCCTCCACAGTGTGACCCTCCCTCAGTACCACCCCTCCCACAGTGTGATGCTCCCTCAGCACCACCCCTCCCACAGTGTGACCCTCCCTCAGTACCACTCCTCCCACAGTGTGACCCTCCCTCGGTACCACCCCCTCCCACAGTGTCACCCTCCCTCGGCACCACCCCTCCCACAGTGTGACTCTCGCTCAGTACCACCCCCCCCACAGTGTGACCCTCCCTCAGTACCACCCCTCCCACAGTGTGATGCTCCCTCAGTACCATCCCCCACAGTGTGACCCTCCCTCAGTACAACCCCTCCCACAGTGTGACCCTCCCTCAGTAGCACCCCTCCCACAGTGTGACCCTCCCTCAGTACCACTCCCTCCCACAGTGTGACCCTCCCTCAATACCACCCCTCCCTCAGTGTGACCCTCCCTCAGTACCACCCCTCCCACAGTGTGACCCTCCGTCAGCACCATCCCTCCTACAGTGTGACTCTCCCTCAGTACCACCCCCTCCCACAGTGTGACCCTCCCCTCAGTACCACCCCTCCCACAGCGTGATCCTCCCTCAGCACCACCCCTCCCATAGTGTGACTCTCCCTCAGTACCACTCCTCCCATAGTGTGACTCTCCCTCAGTACCACCCTCCCACAGTGTGACCCTCCCTCAGTACCACCCCTCCACAGTGTGACCCTCCCTCAGTACCACCCCTCCCACAGTGTGATGCTCCCTCAGCACCACCCCTCCCACAGTGTGACCCTCCCTCAGTACCACTCCTCCCACAGTGTGACCCTCCCTCGGTACCACCCCCTCCCACAGTGTGACCCTCCGTCAGCACCACCCCTCCCACAGTGTGACTCTCGCTCAGTGCCACCCCTCCCACAGTGTGACCCTCCCTCAGTACCACCCCTCCCACAGTGTGATGTTCCCTCAGTACCATCCCCCACAGTGTGACCCTCCCTCAGTACCACCCCTCCCACAGTGTGACCCTCCCTCAGTAGCACCCCCCCACAGTGTGACTCTCCCTCAGTACCACTCCCTCCCACAGTGTGACCCTCCCTCAATACCACCCCTCCCTCAGTGTGACCCTCCCTCAGTACCACCCCTCCCACAGTTTGACCCTCCCTCGGTACCACCCCTCCCACTGTGTGACCCTCCCTCGGTACCAGCTCTCCCACAGTGTGACCGTCCCTCGGTACCACCCCTCCCACAGTGTGACCCTCCCTCAGTACCACCCCCCCCCACAGTGTGACCCTCCCTCAGCACCATCCCTCACACAGTGTGACTCTCCCTCAGTACCACCCCCCCCACAGTGTGACCCTCCCTCAGTACCACCCCTCCCACAGCGTGATCCTCCCTCAGTACCACTCCTCCCATAGTGTGACTCTCCCTCAGTACCACCCCCCACAGTGTGACCCTCCCTCAGTACCACCCCTCCCACAGTGTGACCTTCCCCCATGATCACCCCTCCCACAGTGTGATCATTCCCTCAGTACCACCCCTCCCACAGTGTGACCCTCCCTCAGCACCACCCCTCCCACAGTGTGACTCTTCCTCAGTACCACCCCTCCCACAGTGTGACCCTCCCTCAGTACCACCCCTCCCACAGTGTGACTCTTCCTCAGTACCACCCCCTCCCACAGTGTGACCCTCCCTCGGTACCACCCCCTCCCACGGTGTGACCCTCCCTCAGTACCACCACTCCCACAGTGTGACCCTCCCTCGGTACCACCCCCTCCCACAGTGTGACTCTTCCTCAGTACCACCCCTCCCACAGTGTGACCCTCCCTCAGTACCACCCCTCCCACAGTGTGACTCTTCCTCAGTACCACCCCCTCCCACAGTGTGACCCTCCCTCGGTACCACCCCTCCCACAGTGTGACCTTCCCCCATGATCACCCCTCCCACAGTGTGATCATTCCCTCAGTACCACCCCTCCCACAGTGTGACCCTCCCTCAGCACCACCCCTCCCACAGTGTGACTCTTCCTCAGTACCACCCCTCCCACAGTGTGACCCTCCCTCAGTACCACCCCTCCCACAGTGTGACTCTTCCTCAGTACCACCCCCTCCCACAGTGTGACCCTCCCTCGGTACCACCCCCTCCCACGGTGTGACCCTCCCTCAGTACCACCACTCCCACAGTGTGACCCTCCCTCGGTACCACCCCCTCCCACAGTGTGACCCTCCCTCAGCACCATCCCTCCCACAGTGTGACCCTCCCTCAGTACCACCCCCCCACAGTGTGACCCTCCCTCAGTACCACCCCTCCCACAGAGTGACCCTCCCCCATTATCACCCCTCCCACAGTGTGATATTTCCTCAGTACCACCCCTCCCACAGTGTGACCCTCCCTCAGCACCACCCCTCCCACAGTGTGACTCTCCCTCAGTACCACTCCCTCCCACAGTGTGACCCTCCCTCAATACCACCCCTCCCTCAGTGTGACCCTCCCTCAGTACCACCCCTCCCACAGTGTGACCCTCCCTCAGCACCATCCCTCCTACAGTGTGACTCTCCCTCAGTACCACCCCCTCCCACAGTGTGACCCTCCCCTCAGTATCACCCCTCCCACAGCGTGATCCTCCCTCAGCACCACCCCTCCCATAGTGTGACTCTCCCTCAGTACCACTCTTCCCATAGTGTGACTCTCCCTCAGTACCACCCTCCCACAGTGTGACCCTCCCTCAGTACCACCCCTCCACAGTGTGACCCTCCCTCAGTACCACCCCTCCCACAGTGTGATGCTCCCTCAGCACCACCCCTCCCACAGTGTGACCCTCCCTCAGTACCACTCCTCCCACAGTGTGACCCTCCCTCGGTACCACCCCCTCCCACAGTGTGACCCTCCGTCAGCACCACCCCTCCCACAGTGTGACTCTCGCTCAGTGCCACCCCTCCCACAGTGTGACCCTCCCTCAGTACCACCCCTCCCACAGTGTGACCCTCCCTCAGTACCACCCCTCCCACAGTGTGATGTTCCCTCAGTACCATCCCCCACAGTGTGACCCTCCCTCAGTACCACCCCTCCCACAGTGTGACCCTCCCTCAGTAGCACCCCCCCACAGTGTGACTCTCCCTCACTACCACTCCCTCCCACAGTGTGACCCTCCCTCAATACCACCCCTCCCTCAGTGTGACCCTCCCTCAGTACCACCCCTCCCACAGTTTGACCCTCCCTCGGTACCACCCCTCCCACTGTGTGACCCTCCCTCAGTACCACCTCTCCCACAGTGTGACCGTCCCTCGGTACCACCCCTCCCACAGTGTGACCCTCCCTCAGTACCACCCCCCCCACAGTGTGACCCTCCCTCAGCACCATCCCTCCCACAGTGTGACTCTCCCTCAGTACCACCCCCCCCACAGTGTGATCCTCCCTCAGTACCACCCCTCCCACAGCGTGATCCTCCCTCAGTACCACTCCTCCCATAGTGTGACTCTCCCTCAGTACCACCCCCCACAGTGTGACCCTCCCTCAGTACCACCCCTCCCACAGTGTGACCTTCCCCCATGATCACCCCTCCCACAGTGTGATCATTCCCTCAGTACCACCCCTCCCACAGTGTGACCCTCCCTCAGCACCACCCCTCCCACAGTGTGACTCTTCCTCAGTACCACCCCTCCCACAGTGTGACCCTCCCTCAGTACCACCCCTCCCACAGTGTGACTCTTCCTCAGTACCACCCCCTCCCACAGTGTGACCCTCCCTCGGTACCACCCCCTCCCACGGTGTGACCCTCCCTCAGTACCACCACTCCCACAGTGTGACCCTCCCTCGGTACCACCCCCTCCCACAGTGTGACTCTTCCTCAGTACCACCCCTCCCACAGTGTGACCCTCCCTCAGTACCACCCCTCCCACAGTGTGACTCTTCCTCAGTACCACCCCCTCCCACAGTGTGACCCTCCCTCGGTACCACCCCTCCCACAGTGTGACCTTCCCCCATGATCACCCCTCCCACAGTGTGATCATTCCCTCAGTACCACCCCTCCCACAGTGTGACCCACCCTCAGCACCACCCCTCCCACAGTGTGACTCTTCCTCAGTACCACCCCTCCCACAGTGTGACCCTCCCTCAGTACCACCCCTCCCACAGTGTGACTCTTCCTCAGTACCACCCCCTCCCACAGTGTGACCCTCCCTCGGTACCACCCCCTCCCACGGTGTGGCCCTCCCTCAGTACCACCACTCCCACAGTGTGACCCTCCCTCGGTACCACCCCCTCCCACAGTGTGACCCTCCCTCAGCACCATCCCTCCCACAGTGTGACCCTCCCTCAGTACCACCCCCCCACAGTGTGACCCTCCCTCAGTACCACCCCTCCCACAGAGTGACCCTCCCCCATTATCACCCCTCCCACAGTGTGATATTTCCTCAGTACCACCCCTCCCACAGTGTGACCCTCCCTCAGCACCACCCCTCCCACAGTGTGACTCTCCCTCAGTACCACCCCTCCCACAGTGTGACCCTCCCTCAGTACCACCCCCCCCACAGTGTGACCCTCCCTCAGTACCACACCTCCCACAGTGTTACCCTCCCTCGGTACCACCAACCCTCAGTGTGACCCTCCCTCAGTACCACCCCTCCCACAGTGTGACCCTCCCTCAGTACCTCCCCTCCGACAGTGTGACCCTCCCCCATTATCACCCCACCCACAGTGTTACCCTCCCTCGGTACCACCCCTTCCCATAGTGTGGTGCTCCTTCAGCGCCAGACTGATATTTAGTCAAGATATGGATGTGAAGGCTGTGATGTTGGGCTTGAAACCTCAGCCCTCTGGCTTTTCAACACGAATATGGCGCACTGAGCCATAACTGGCATATACATGCGGAACAAACGGTGTCAGAACAGCCTGTGTGTGGACAGTAATGCATCACCGTCTGGGATGGAAACACCAATGCACTTGAATGGAAAATCCTGCATAATGTATTGGATGCTGCCCAATCCATCTTGGGTTAGACCGTCCTCAGTTGAGCCCATCTGCATGGTATGCAGCATCTATTAACGTGAACAACCCCCCATCACCACCCAGGCCACGCTCTCTTCCCACTGCTGCCATCAGGAATGAGGTACAGAAGCCTCAGGTCCCACACCACCAGGTTCAGGAACAGTTATTGTCCCTCAACCATCCAGCTCCTGAACTTTACACATCACTCAGCCCAATGCAGAAGAAGTCCCACTGAAAAAATCTCACTTTCAAGGACTCTTCATTTCAAGTTCTTGATATTTATTGTTTAATTATTTATTATTATTATTATTTTGTGTCTTTGTTTACTGTGAATGCCTGCAAGAAAATGAATCGCAGAATTGTATATGGTGGCATATATGTTCTTTGTTATAAAATTGAACAATGACGGCCCTGTTGCATAATTCGATGTAACCTTGTCTCAGCACGCCGCGTGGGCATGTACAGAAGAAAGCCACAGAGAAGACAATGTCAGCTCAAGGTTCCCTCTGTACAGGAAGCAGATTCTTGAGATTGAGAGATACAGACAAAACATTTCCTCTTTTTACCAAATCACCTTCAGCAGTGCCCCGGGTCAGTGAAATTCCGTTGTCGTTTTACATAAGAGTGCAGACGAGTTACCAGTAATGTTATTGTTGTTAAATTCATGGTCAAAACCACAGATCAGCAACTTGTCAAAGAGACAATCTCAAGATTATCACCAAACACTTTACACCTCCTGTCAAAGAGATAGCAGCAGTCAGAGGAAGACAGCGGTGAGCAATCAGAGCAGCAGATTGACCCAGTAGCCGAACCCTGCAACAGCAGACACATGAACTGGGTCCCACAGGCAGTACAAGCTTCAACATGGGCACTAGTCTCCCAGCATCGAGGACACCTCAGAAAGGCGGAATCTGTCGTTAAGGACCCCATCACCCAGGACATGCCCCTTCTCATTAACACCATCAAGGTGGAGGTACAGGAGCCTGAAGACCCACATTCAATGTTTCAGGAACGGCTTCTTCCCCTTCGTCATCAGATTTCTGAATGGACATTGAACCCATGTACACTACCCACCTCACTATTTGCTCTCTTCTTGCACAACTTATTTAATTAAATATATATTCATTGTGGGAATTTCTTATTGTAATTTATAATCATTATGTACTGCAATTCACGACGTATGTTAGTGATATTAAACCTGATTGTGATTCAGAGTCAGAACAGCTTCACAGTGCCACACACTGTCCTGACCTGGAAATATTTCACCAGCCCTTCATCATCGCTGGGTGCTGGGTGCTGGGTGCCGGATAGCACCCATCATTGAAGATCCTCACCATCCAGGGCATGCCTCCCTCTCATTGCTACTAAGGAGGTGGGACAGGAGCCTGAAGACAAACGTAACATTTCATAAACAGCAGTTTCCCTCTGCCTTCAGATTTCTGAATCGACAATGAACACTACCTCACGATTTTGCCCTCCTTTTACACGCCGTTGTTAAGTCAAGTCCAACTCTTCGTGACCTCATGGACCATAGGGCCCATAGGGTTTTCATGGCCAGATACGGAAGATACTGCTGCTGCCCGGGTTGGGACCCGGCTGGGTTTGAACTCAGCACCATCTGCCTTGAAGTCCAGTGCTGATACCACTACACCACCAGCCGGCCCCCTTTCACACTACTTATCTAATTTTATATATAATTTATGATACTACTATATATATATGATTATATATAATAAATAAAATGTGTGTATATATCATGTATATTTAGTAATTTATAGTATGTAACTGTGCCACAATAACAGCAAATTTCACAACATATGTCAGTGATAAACGTAATTCGGATTTTGATTCTGTAGATACCTTCTCGACAGCAACACATGGACAAAGAGATGCAGTTAACAACGCAGTTAGTGTGTATTAAATGATCAATATTGGTTAAAGTAACTACCAGTATAACCACCAATTTCCAATGGCAGCAGTTGCCCAAACTGAACTGTATTTGCCACTGACCAGCCCAAGTGTTTCCCTGTTGCATTTTGTAAGTACATCTGCCGAAATTATGTCAAAATATTATCCCTGACATAATTTGCTCTTCCCCACCTTCTTAGTAAAGAAAGAACTAATTATTTCATTCTCCTTTGCACTTGTGTACAGGAAATAAAATTAAGCAATCTTGAAGGCTGAAGTTTGCATTCCTTCCTCAACTAACACAATAAGGCCATTCAGCCCATTGTGTCCATACAAGCACTTTCCAAGAATCTGCAGGCACTCCCTGTCCTTTTCACAGAGATTTTCTCCATACAAGTGTTTCTTCAATTACCTTTCAAACCTTTCCATTATTTTGTGTATCCAGGTAACACACAATGAACTACCTGCATAACTCTTTCCCCTTTCCACTTAACTTTACACTCATTTCTATTTTTAATTCTCTCCACATTCACATTAACTTCCCCCAGCTTGACACCTGAGGGAAAATCTACAGCAGCGAGTTAACCTACCATTTGCCCTGCCCTGCCTTTGGCACGTGGGAGGAAACTCGAGGAGAACATGCAAACTACACACTCAGACAGCACAGTAAGGTTGGCACGGTAGTGTAGCCGTTAGCCCAGCAACCCCGGCTCAATTCTGCCACTGTCTGTACGTTCTCCTCGTGACCATGTGGGTTTACTCCGGCCACTACAGTTTCCTCACACTTTCTGAAGATGTACGGGTCAGTTTTGGTCAGTCGTGTATGTGCTATGTTGGCACTGGAAGCATGGCAATACCTGCAGGCTGCCCCCAGCACATCCTCGCCCTGTTTTGGCCATTGACACATTTCACTGTACATGTGAAAATAAAGCTTCTCTTTCACTGCGATTAGGGCTGAACTCAGGTCCCTAATGCACGGTACTGGCTCTGCCAGAAGCACCATTGAGCCCTACGAGCTGTGGCTGGAACTTCAGTGGTAATTTTTGTCCTCCTTTGCACTAATTATTTAATTTATGTTGTATTTCTATTTTTTTCTTACTGTAATTTATGGAGTGTCCATGGAAGGGTAGCACCTTTGCTGAAGGCTCTTGTCGTGTCCATTCTGGGGCAGCTTGCTCATCATTGATTCCCACTCAGCTCTCACCTGTGTCTCCAAGTAGCTGTTCGCACGAGACAGCGGCCGCACCCCAGTACTCCGCTTTGACAGGCAGGCTAAACCAGGTGAGTGTAGCCGGCGAGTCTCATACCCCGGTGGGATAGGGACATACCTGTCCTAGCATGTGAAATCAGGGCAGATGAGATCTACAGTGAGATGCAACGGCCAGGAAGATGGTTCTGCAACGCTCTGTGGAGAGCAAAAGGCATGATGAACACTGAACTAGCCATCATCAGACCCTGCAACCAAGGAAGCCACAGCTTTGTCATCTGCATGTACCACTGGACATGACTATCAGCGGTCATGAGAGTGGAACTGCCCAGTGCAACAGCTTTCCCACTTTAAAAACTCCCCCACACAGGTCCCCTGTCGTCGTCAGACAGTGGACAACCACCACCATTATAATTTATAGTATTTTTTATTACTTGCACTGTACTGCTGCTGCAAAACAACAAATTTCACAACGTATGTCTGTGAGAATAAACCTGATTCTTATTCTGGAAGTTACTTCATGAGATTCCCTCCTGATTTTGAACACTTTACACAAATCCTAGCTGAACCTCCTTTGGTCTGAGGTCCCACCTACACTGACTGTCCATCTAAATTCCCATTCATAGCTCAGCAAAGACCACAGCTGATTTTCCTTCCATGTGGAAACGATGCAGGAGGAAGCTGACTGGCCCCTCAACTGCTTGACCATTCAAGAAGATCAGGACCGGCACAATGTCCTCTTCACCATCTTTATCCACAAGTTATATTGACAATCAAAAATTCCCTAGCCCTAGTTCTGATCAAACATAATGACAGCACGTTCTGAGCCTTAGAGTGATACTCAGTGGTAAATTGGTTCATTATTGTCGCATTTACTGAGGTACAGTGAAAAACTTATCTTCCGTACCACCCATTCAGATCAAATTGTACAACAGTATTTTGGGGTAGTACAAGGGAAAACAGCAGAATTACTTTTAAAGATTAGCTTTATTTGTCACGTGCAGAATAAAAGGTTAAAGTTACAGAGGAAGTGTAGAAAATAAGGTGCAAGGTCAAAACGAGGCCTAATTTGTAAAGCTATCACTGGGTCCAAATCCAGGAACTTCTTCCTAACAATGTTCTGGGAATAGCTTCACTGTAAGGAAGGCAGTTCACCACCACCTTCACAAGAACAATTAAGTAGTGAGTTAAGCCCATGACCCCCACATAGGCTGCCAACAGGAGCTCGCTAGAGACTTTCAAGTTGTCCCCATCTAATCAGTAGCAGCTTTAAGGTCGCCTCTCTTCCGTTTTCTTTGGGGATTGCACTTTATCGCTTGCCTGATGTTGTTGGAAACTTGTGTGCCCTACCTACCCCCATTGCTTTACATCTTTCTGAGGTGGGGGCCCTGGATGATGGAAGGATAATCGGTTCTCTGACTTCCATGGATGTGGCTTTCACCACATGACTTCTGGGTGAAGATCCTCCCTCTCCCCGAGAATGAGGTCTTCAAAGCTTCTGTTAGCCTTCCTGTAGCACAGGGTTACAGGGGGTGGGGTTGCTAGCCCAGTGCCCAGCCGTGCTCCTTTTGCAGTCAGGCTTGGGGCCATCCGCGGTGGAGGTAACAGTGATTAGAAGATGGTCAATAAGTGGAGGTGTTGCAGGCAAAGTCCAGATATTGGAAAACAGGAGACTGAGCACTGGCCAGGAGACTGGGGTCTTGAAGACAATGGAGCGTACGCTTTTGCTGAGGGCATGTATTTGCAGTACAGAGCTCCTGCCTTCAGTGCTCAGTTTGTGTCCCCTCAGAGGGCTGCTGCAGCGAGCTGTGATATATCAGAATGTTGATGCTGATTACTCAACCGAGTTTAGACATAAGTGTAAAACCGCAGTGCGGTTTGTGACCTAGGGCCAGGGGAAGGGGCCGGGCTGCATGGCATTAATAGTAACAGAGCCCGGAGATGATGGTGCAAGTTCCTGTTCGATACAGCCTGTAGTCACTGACCCTGCAGCTAACTCCCAACCATGCCCAATCACTATTGACAATCGAATGTCCCATAAAATAATAAAGAGCGGGAGCAGGAGCTGGAATTGGACTCTGGTCCTTCAAAGCTGCTCCACGATTACCTGGAAAGAGGCCTTTCAGCCCAACTAGTCCATGCTGGCCAGATGCCCCATCCAAGCTAGTTTCATTTACCAGTGTTTGACCCATAACCTTCCAAATCTTTTCAGTCCATGTAAAAATTAGATTGGATTTATTACTTGTCATTTTAAAGTTGAAACATACGGTGAGATGCATCATCTGCGTCGATGACCAACGCAGTGCGAGGATGTGCTGGGCGGCAGCCCACATGTGTTGCCGCGTTTCTGACACCAACGTGGCATGCTGACATCTTACTAAGCCCCCATTTGTCTTCGGACTGTGGGAGGAGTCCGGGGCAGTCACAGCGAGAACGTACGAACTCCTTACAGACAGTGGCGAGAAATAGACCCTGATCGCTGGCTCTCTGAAATGCTGTCCCCTGTGTTACCATACCGCTGTGATTGTACCTGCTATGGTGACATCCTACAGCAGAACTGCAAAGAGATACCACCCACCCTTTGTGTGACTTTACCCCTCAATACATCAAGGTCATTGCTTATCCAACTCAGTGTATTTTGCAGCATTTCTCACATGAAGCAACTCCCAAATTCCACAGAACCGGGCATCTGCTTCGCTACATCAGACTGCGGTGGGAGAGAATACAGTTACACCAAGGTCCTGAACATCAATGAAATGGAATCTCAGTACTGTCGACTTCTCTTTGGGAATGCAATCTGAGACTGATGAAATGGCCACTTTATCACTGTCATCTTGTCCATCGGTCGTGTCCCATGAGGAGAAAGAAGAATCCTTTTCTTGTGATGCAGGAATAGTGCGCCCTGAGCAAGAGCGATAGCTGCAAGAGGTGGGAAGAAATCAAAACCCTCAGCTTGACAAAAGTGTACTGCACAACCGGTGTGGATAACGTCACTCACCATCACTCTGAACGTACGCCACAACCGGAGTGGATAACGTCACTCACCATCACTCTGAATGTACTCCACAATCTACATGGACAACGTCACACCCCATCGGTCTGAACGTACTCCACAATCTACATGGATAACATCACTCACCATCACTCTGAACGTACTCCACAACCGGTGTGGATAACATCACTCACCATCACTCTGAACGTACTCAACCATCTATATGGATAACGTCACTCAACATCACTCTGAAAGTACTCCACAACCGGTGTGGATAATGTTACGTACCCCCGTAACTGGGTTGCCAAACCAGCAGAAATGGATCACTCAGTGGGAGTCTGGAGTACTAGAACTAAGAAAGTTTTATTAAAGAAACAAGCAACACATTAATCGAAGGGATAATAAATGCAACAGTTCAGCGATGATAAACGCACATGTGCACAGAATTAAGATAACAGCATCAATCAAGCTCTATCGTTGTCTAGGGGTAAATGACCAATTTCAAAATGACTCAAAGTTCAGCCCAGTTAGTAGTTCAGTTCGCAGTAATCGTTGCCATGGCGATGGACAAGGTCGGGGAAGAGAGACAGAGATAGAATAGGAACAACTGATCATTCAGAACAGCTTCACTCACAGACCAGCGAGATGGCTCACAAGCAACTTTTGGGCGGGTCCTTGGTGATGTCACCTGAGGTCACCGACTGTGACCCCTCCTCCAGATGCGGTCGATCCTCTGCAGTGAACCCGGCACCCAGGCAAGGGCGGACACACACCGGATTCCCGCTGATCGTACCTTTCCACCCTTGTCGTTGTCTGGCACTTCTCACCCACTCGTGAGAGGCGTACCGCTTCCAGGGTCTCGTTACCTCGGGTGGCGTGTGTCGCCTTAGCGAACCTGTCCCTTTTTATCCCCCTGCTGGGGTATCGCCTTCCATCACTTCAAACAGTTCAGGGTTCAAAGGGGGGAGCCGCTCCAGACAGCTCTCTCTCCCACATCCCTTCATTACACATCTCCAGACTCTGCTCCATTGTTCCTTATCTCTCCTTCCCCTGAGGGCAGGTGGCAGACCAACTGCTGATGCCACTGATGCTAGCCCAGGCCAGCAAACATCTTAATTTTATGTGTATTCTCGTAACAATAACGTTACTCACTATCACTCTGAACGTACTCCACAATCTACATGGATAACGTCACATCCCATCACTCTGAACGTACTCCACAATCGGTGTGAATAACGTCACACCCCATCACTCTGAATGTACTCCACAACCGGTGTGGGTAACGTCACTCACCATCACTCTGAACGTACTCCACAATCTACATGGATAACGTCACTCACCATCACTCTGAACGTACTCCACAACCGGTGTGGATAACGTCACTCACCATCACTCTGAACGTACTCCACAACCGGTGTGGATAACGTCACTCACCATCACTCTGAACGTACTCCACAACCGGTGTGGATAACGTCACTCACCATCACTCTGAACGTACTCCACAATCTACATGGATAACGTCACTCACCATCACTCTGAACGTACTCCACAACCGGTGTGGATAACGTCACTCACCATCACTCTGAACGTACTCCACAACCGGTGTGGATAACGTCACTCACCATCACTCTGAACGTACTCCACAACCGGTGTGGATAACATCACTCACCATCACTCTGAACGTACTCCACAACCGGTGTGGATAACGTCACTCACCATCACTCTGAACGTACTCCACAACCGGTGTGGATAACATCACTCACCATCACTCTGAACGTACTCCACAACCGGTGTGGATAACGTCACTCACCATCACTCTGAACGTACTCCACAACCGGTGTGGATAACGTCACTCACCATCACTCTGAACGTACTCCACAATCTACATGGATAACGTCACTCCCCATCACTCTGAACGTACTCCACAACCGGTCTCGATAACGTCTCTCACCATCACTCTGAACGTTCTCAACAATCGGAGTGGATAACATCACTCACCATCACTCTGAACGTACTCCACAATCTACTTGTATAACGTCACTCACCATCACTCTGAACGTACTCCACAACCGGTGTGGATAACATCACTCACCATCACTCTGAACGTACTCCACAATCTACATGGATAACGTCACTCACCATCACTCTGAACGTACTCCACAACCGGTGTGGGTAACGTCACTCACCATCACTCTGAACGTACTCCACAACCGGTGTGGATAACGTCACTCACCATCACTCTGAACGTACCCCACAATCTACATGGATAACGTCACTCACCATCACTCTGAACGTATTCCACAACCGGTGTGGGTAACGTCACATCCCATCACTCTGAACGTACTCCACAACCGGTGTGGATAACGTCACTCACCATCACTCTGAACGTACTCCACAACCGGTGTGGCTAACTTCACTCACCATCACTCTGAACGTACTCCACAACCGGTGTGGATAACATCACTCACCATCACTCTGAACGTACTCCACAACCGGTGTGGATAACATCACTCACCATCACTCTGAACGTACTCCACAACCGGTGTGGATAACGTCACTCACCATCACTCTGAACGTACTCCACAACCGGTGTGGATAACGTCACTCACCATCACTCTGAACGTACTCCACAACCGGTGTGGATAACGTCACTCACCATCACTCTGAACGTACTCCACAACCGGTGTGGATAACGTCACTCACCATCACTCTGAACGTACTCCACAATCTACATGGATAACGTCACTCACCATCACTCTGAACGTACTCCACAACCGGTGTGGATAACGTCACTCACCATCACTCTGAACGTACTCCACAACCGGTGTGGATAACATCACTCACCATCACTCTGAACGTACTCCACAATCTACTTGGATAACATCACTCACCATCACTCTGAACGCACTCCACATCCGGTGTGGATAACATCACTCACCATCACTCTGAACGTACTCCACAATCTACATGGATAACGTCACTCACCATCACTCTGAACGTATTCCACAACCGGTGTGGGTAACGTCACATCCCATCACTCTGAACGTACTCCACAACCGGTGTGGATAACGTCACTCACCATCACTCTGAACGTACTCCACAATCTACATGGATAACGTCACTCACCATCACTCTGAACGTACTCCACAACCGGTGTGGATAACGTCACTCACCATCACTCTGAACGTACTCCACAACCGGTGTGGATAACGTCACTCACCATCACTCTGAACGTACTCCACAACCGGTGTGGATAACGTCACTCACCATCACTCTGAACGTACTCCACAACCGGTGTGGATAACATCACTCACCATCACTCTGAACGTACTCCACAATCTACTAGTATAATGTCACTCACCATCACTCTGAACGTACTCCACAACCGGTGTGGATAACATCACTCACCATCACTCTGAACGTACTCCACAACCGGTGTGGATAACATCACTCACCATCACTCTGAACGTACTCCACAATCTACATGGATAACCTCACTCACCATCACTCTGAACGTACTCCACAACCGGTGTGGATAACATCACTCACCATCACTCTGAACGTACTCCACAATCTACTAGTATAATGTCACTCACCATCACTCTGAACGTACTCCACAACCGGTGTGGGTAACGTCACTCACCATCACTCTGAACGTACTCCACAATCTACATGGATAACGTCACTCACCATCACTCTGAACGTACTCCACAACCGGTGTGGATAACGTCACTCACCATCACTCTGAACGTACTCCACAACCGGTGTGGATAACGTCACTCACCATCACTCTGAACGTACTCCACAACCGGTGTGGATAACGTCACTCACCATCACTCTGAACGTACTCCACAACCGGTGTGGATAACGTCACTCACCATCACTCTGAACGTACTCCACAACCGGTGTGGATAACGTCACTCACCATCACTCTGAACGTACTCCACAACCGGTGTGGATAACGTCACTCACCATCACTCTGAACGTACTCCACAACCGGTGTGGATAACGTCACTCACCATCACTCTGAACGTACTCCACAACCGGTGTGGATAACATCACTCACCATCACTCTGAACGTACTCCACAACCGGTGTGGATAACGTCACTCACCATCACTCTGAACGTACTCCACAACCGGTGTGGATAACGTCACTCACCATCACTCTGAACGTACTCCACAACCGGTGTGGATAACGTCACTCACCATCACTCTGAACGTACTCCACAACCGGTGTGGATAACGTCACTCACCATCACTCTGAACGTACTCCACAACCGGTGTGGGTAACGTCACTCACCATCACTCTGAACGTACTCCACAACCGGTGTGGATAACATCACTCACCATCACTCTGAACGTACTCCACAACCGGTGTGGATAACATCACTCACCATCACTCTGAACGTACTCCACAACCGGTGTGGATAACGTCACTCACCATCACTCTGAACGTACTCCACAACCGGTGTGGATAACATCACTCACCATCACTCTGAACGTACTCCACAACCGGTGTGGATAACGTCACTCACCATCACTCTGAACGTACTCCACAACCGGTGTGGATAACGTCACTCACCATCACTCTGAACGTACTCCACAACCGGTGTGGATAACGTCACTCACCATCACTCTGAACGTACTCCACAACCGGTGTGGATAACATCACTCACCATCACTCTGAACGTACTCCACAACCGGTGTGGATAACATCACTCACCATCACTCTGAACGTACTCCACAACCGGTGTGGATAACATCACTCACCATCACTCTGAACGTACTCCACAATCTGCATGGATAACATCACTCATCATCACTCTGAACGTACTCCTCAACCGGTGTGGGTAACGTCACTCACCATCACTCTGAACGTTCTCTACAATCGGTGTGGATAACATCACTCACCATCACTCTGAACGTACTCCACAATCTACTAGTATAATGTCACTCACCATCACTCTGAACGTACTCCACAACCGGTGTGGATAACATCACTCACAATCACTCTGAACGTACTCCACAATCTACATGGATAACGTCACTCACCATCCCTCTGAACGTAATCCACAACCGGTGTGGATAACGTCACTTACCATCACTCTAAACGTACTCCACAACCGGTGTGGGTAACGTCACTCACCATCACTCTGAACGTACTCCACAATCTACATGGATAACGTCACTCACCATCACTCTGAACGTACTCCACAACCGGTGTGGGTAACGTCACTCACCATCACTCTGAACGTACTCCACAACCGGTGTGGATAACGTCACTCACCATCACTCTGAACGTACTCCACAATCTACATGGATAACGTCACTCACCATCACTCTGAACGTACTCCACAACCGGTGTGGATAACGTCACTCACCATCACTCTGAACGTACTCCACAACCGGTGTGGATAACGTCACTCACCATCACTCTGAACGTACTCCACAACCGGTGTGGATAACTTCACTCACCATCACTCTGAACGTACTCCACAACCGGTGTGGATAACATCACTCACCATCACTCTGAACGTACTCCACAATCTACTGGATAATGTCACTCACCATCACTCTGAACGTACTCCACAACCGGTGTGGATAACGTCACTCACCATCACTCTGAACGTACTCCACAATCTACATGGATAACGTCACTCACCATCACTCTGAACGTACTCCACAACCGGTGTGGATAACGTCACTCACCATCACTCTGAACGTACTCCACAACCGGTGTGGGTAACGTCACTCACCATCACTCTGAACGTACCCCACAATCTACATGGATAACGTCACTCACCATCACTCTGAACGTACTCCACAACCGGTGTGGGTAACGTCACTCACCATCACTCTGAACGTACTTCACAACCGGTGTGGATAACGTCACTCACCATCACTCTGAACGTGCTCCACAACCGGTGTGGATAACGTCACTCACCATCACTCTGAACGTACTCCACAACCGGTGTGGATAACGTCACTCACCATCACTCTGAACGTACTCCACAACCGGTGTGGATAACGTCACTCACCATCACTCTGAACGTACTCCACAACCGGTGTGGATAACATCACTCACCATCACTCTGAACGTACTCCACAACCGGTGTGGATAACGTCACTCACCATCACTCTGAACGTACTCCACAACCGGTGTGGATAACGTCACTCACCATCACTCTGAACGTACTCCACAACCGGTGTGGATAACGTCACTCACCATCACTCTGAACGTACTCCACAACCGGTGTGGATAACGTCACTCACCATCACTCTGAACGTACTCCACAACCGGTGTGGATAACATCACTCACCATCACTCTGAACGTACTCCACAATCTACTAGTATAATGTCACTCACCATCACTCTGAACGTACTCCACAACCGGTGTGGATAACATCACTCACAATCACTCTGAACGTACTCCACAATCTACATGGATAACGTCACTCACCATCACTCTGAACGTACTCCACAACCGGTGTGGATAACGTCACTTACCATCACTCTGAACGTACTCCACAATCTAAATGGATAACGTCACTCACCATCACTCTGAACGTACTCCACAACCGGTGTGGATAACGTCACTCACCATCACTCTGAACGTACTCCACAACCGGTGTGGATAACGTCACTCACCATCACTCTGAACGTACTCCACAACCGGTGTGGATAACATCACTCACCATCACTCTGAACGTACTCCACAACCGGTGTGGATAACGTCACTCACCATCACTCTGAACGTACTCCACAACCGGTGTGGGTAACGTCACTCACCATCACTCTGAACGTACTCCACAACCGGTGTGGATAACATCACTCACCATCACTCTGAACGTACTCCACAATCTACTAGTATAATGTCACTCACCATCACTCTGAACGTACTCCACAACCGGTGTGGATAACATCACTCACAATCACTCTGAACGTACTCCACAATCTACATGGATAACGTCACTCACCATCCCTCTGAACGTAATCCACAACCGGTGTGGATAACGTCACTTACCATCACTCTAAACGTACTCCACAACCGGTGTGGGTAACGTCACTCACCATCACTCTGAACGTACCCCACAATCTACATGGATAACGTCACTCACCATCACTCTGAACGTATTCCACAACCGGTGTGGGTAACGTCACATCCCATCACTCTGAACGTACTCCACAACCGGTGTGGATAACGTCACTCACCATCACTCTGAACGTACCCCACAATCTACATGGATAACGTCACTCACCATCACTCTGAACGTATTCAACAACCGGTGTGGATAACGTCACTCACCATCACTCTGAACGTACTCCACAACCGGTGTGGATAACGTCACTCACCATCACTCTGAACGTACTCCACAACCGGTGTGGCTAACTTCACTCACCATCACTCTGAACGTACTCCACAACCGGTGTGGATAACATCACTCACCATCACTCTGAACGTACTCCACAATCTACTGGTATAATGTCACTCACCATCACTCTGAACGTACTCCACAACCGGTGTGGATAACGTCACTCACCATCACTCTGAACGTACTCCACAATCTACATGGATAACATCACTCACCATCACTCTGAACGTACTCCACAATCTGTGTGGATAACGTCACTCACCATCACTCTGAACGTACTCCACAACCGGTGTGGATAACGTCACTCACCATCACTCTGAACGTACTCCACAATCTACATGGATAACGTCACTCACCATCACTCTGAACGTACTCCACAACCGGTGTGGATAACGTCACTCACCATCACTCTGAACGTACTCCACAACCGGTGTGGATAACGTCACTCACCATCACTCTGAACGTACTCCACAACCGGTGTGGATAACGTCACTCACCATCACTCTGAACGTACTCCACAACCGGTGTGGATAACGTCACTCACCATCACTCTGAACGTACTCCACAACCGGTGTGGATAACGTCACTCACCATCACTCTGAACGTACTCCACAACCGGTGTGGATAACATCACTCACCATCACTCTGAACGTACTTCACAACCGGTGTGGATAACGTCACTCACCATCACTCTGAACGTACTCCACAACCGGTGTGGATAACGTCACTCACCATCACTCTGAACGTACTCCACAACCGGTGTGGATAACGTCACTCACCATCACTCTGAACGTACTCCACAACCGGTGTGGGTAACGTCACTCACCATCACTCTGAACGTTCTCAACAATCGGTGTGGATAACATCACTCACCATCACTCTGAACGTACTCCACAATCTACTAGTATAATGTCACTCACCATCACTCTGAACGTACTCCACAACCGGTGTGGATAACATCACTCACAATCACTCTGAACGTACTCCACAATCTACATGGATAACGTCACTCACCATCACTCTGAACGTACTCCACAACCGGTGTGGATAACGTCACTCACCATCACTCTGAACGTACCCCACAATCTACATGGATAACGTCACTCACCATCACTCTGAACGTACTCCACAACCGGTGTGGGTAACGTCACTCACCATCACTCTGAACGTACTCCACAACCGGTGTGGATAACGTCACTCACCATCACTCTGAACGTACTCCACAACCGGTGTGGATAACGTCACTCACCATCACTCTGAACGTACTCCACAACCGGTGTGGATAACGTCACTCACCATCACTCTGAACGTACTCCACAACCGGTGTGGATAACATCACTCACCATCACTCTGAACGTACTCCACAATCTACTAGTATAATGTCACTCACCATCACTCTGAACGTACTCCACAACCGGTGTGGGTAACGTCACTCACCATCACTCTGAACGTACTTCACAACCGGTGTGGATAACGTCACTCACCATCACTCTGAACGTGCTCCACAACCGGTGTGGATAACGTCACTCACCATCACTCTGAACGTACTCCACAACCGGTGTGGATAACGTCACTCACCATCACTCTGAACGTACTCCACAACCGGTGTGGATAACATCACTCACCATCACTCTGAACGTACTCCACAACCGGTGTGGATAACGTCACTCACCATCACTCTGAACGTACTCCACAACCGGTGTGGATAACGTCACTCACCATCACTCTGAACGTACTCCACAACCGGTGTGGATAACGTCACTCACCATCACTCTGAACGTACTCCACAACCGGTGTGGGTAACGTCACTCACCATCACTCTGAACGTTCTCCACAATCGGTGTGGATAACATCACTCACCATCACTCTGAACGTACTCCACAATCTACTAGTATAATGTCACTCACCATCACTCTGAACGTACTCCACAACCGGTGTGGATAACATCACTCACAATCACTCTGAACGTACTCCACAATCTACATGGATAACGTCACTCACCATCACTCTGAACGTACTCCACAACCGGTGTGGGTAACGTCACTCACCATCACTCTGAACGTACCCCACAATCTACATGGATAACGTCACTCACCATCACTCTGAACGTACTCCACAACCGGTGTGGATAACGTCACTCACCATCACTCTGAACGTACTCCACAACCGGTGTGGATAACGTCACTCACCATCACTCTGAACGTACTCCACAATCTACATGGATAACGTCACTCACCATCACTCTGAACGTACTCCACAACCGGTGTGGATAACGTCACTCACCATCACTCTGAACGTACTCCACAACCGGTGTGGATAACGTCACTCACCATCACTCTGAACGTACTCCACAACCGGTGTGGCTAACTTCACTCACCATCACTCTGAACGTACTCCACAACCGGTGTGGATAACATCACTCACCATCACTCTGAACGTACTCCACAATCTACTAGTATAATGTCACTCACCATCACTCTGAACGTACTCCACAACCGGTGTGGATAACGTCACTCACCATCACTCTGAACGTACTCCACAACCGGTGTGGATAACGTCACTCACCATCACTCTGAACGTACTCCACAACCGGTGTGGATAACGTCACTCACCATCACTCTGAACGTACTCCACAACCGGTGTGGATAACGTCACTCACCATCACTCTGAACGTACTCCACAACCGGTGTGGATAACATCACTCACCATCACTCTGAACGTACTCCACAACCGGTGTGGATAACGTCACTCACCATCACTCTGAACGTACTCCACAACCGGTGTGGATAACGTCACTCACCATCACTCTGAACGTACTCCACAACCGGTGTGGATAACGTCACTCACCATCACTCTGAACGTACTCCACAACCGGTGTGGATAACATCACTCACCATCACTCTGAACGTACTCCACAATCTACTAGTATAACGTCACTCACCATCACTCTGAACGTACTCCACAACCGGTGTGGATAACGTCACTCACCATCACTCTGAACGTACTCCACAATCTACATGGATAACATCACTCACCATCACTCTGAACGTACTCCACAACCGGTGTGGATAACATCACTCACCATCACTCTGAACGTACTCCACAATCTACTAGTATAATGTCACTCACCATCACTCTGAACGTACTCCACAACCGGCGTGGATAACGTCACTCACCATCACTCTGAACGTAATCCACAACCGGTGTGGATAACGTCACTCACCATCACTCTGAACGTACTCCACAACCGGTGTGGATAACGTCACTCACCATCACTCTGAACGTACTCCACAACCGGTGTGGATAACATCACTCACCATCACTCTGAACGTACTCCACAATCTACATGGATAACGTCACTCACCATCACTCTGAACGTACTCCACACCCGGTGTGGGTAACATCACTCACCATCACTCTGAACGTACTCCACAATCTGCATGGATAACATCACTCACCATCACTCTGAACGTACTCCACAACCGGTGTGGATAACGTCACTCACCATCACTCTGAACGTACTCCACAACCGGTGTGGATAACGTCACTCACCATCACTCTGAACGTACTCCACAACCGGTGTGGATAACGTCACTCACCATCACTCTGAACGTACTCCACAACCGGTGTGGATAACGTCACTCACCATCACTCTGAACGTACTCCACAACCGGTGTGGATAACATCACTCACCATCACTCTGAACGTACTCCACAATCTACATGGATAACGTCACTCACCATCACTCTGAACGTACTCCACAACCGGTGTGGATAACGTCACTCACCATCACTCTGAACGTACTCCACAACCGGTGTGGATAACGTCACTCACCATCACTCTGAACGTACTCCACAACCGGTGTGGATAACGTCACTCACCATCACTCTGAACGTACTCCACAACCGGTGTGGATAACGTCACTCACCATCACTCTGAACGTACTCCACAACCGGTGTGGATAACATCACTCACCATCACTCTGAACGTACTCCACAACCGGTGTGGATAACGTCACTCACCATCACTCTGAACGTACTCCACAACCGGTGTGGATAACGTCACTCACCATCACTCTGAACGTACTCCACAACCGGTGTGGGTAACGTCACTCACCATCACTCTGAACGTTCTCTACAATCGGTGTGGATAACATCACTCACCATCACTCTGAACGTACTCCACAATCTACTAGTATAATGTCACTCACCATCACTCTGAACGTACTCCACAACCGGCGTGGATAACGTCACTCACCATCACTCTGAACGTACTCCACAACCGGTGTGGATAACGTCACTCACCATCACTCTGAACGTACTCCACAACCGGTGTGGATAACATCACTCACCATCACTCTGAACGTACTCCACAATCTACATGGATAACCTCACTCACGATCACTCTGAACGTACTCCACACCCGGTGTGGGTAACATCACTCACCATCACTCTGAACGTACTCCACAATCTGCATGGATAACATCACTCACCATCACTCTGAACGTACTCCACAACCGGTGTGGATAACGTCACTCACCATCACTCTGAACGTACTCCACAACCGGTGTGGATAACATCACTCACCATCACTCTGAACGTACTCCACAATCTACTAGTATAATGTCACTCACCATCACTCTGAACGTACTCCACAACCGGTGTGGATAACATCACTCACAATCACTCTGAATGTACTCCACAATCTACATGAATAACGTCACTCACCATCACTCTGAACGTACTCCACAACCGGTGTGGATAACGTCACTCACCATCACTCTGAACGTACTCCACAACCGGTGTGGATAACGTCACTCACCATCACTCTGAACGTACTCCACAATCTACATGGATAACGTCACTCACCATCACTCTGAACGTACTCCACAACCGGTGTGGGTAACGTCACTCACCATCACTCTGAACGTACTCCACAATCTACATGGATAACGTCACTCACCATCACTCTGAACGTACTCCACAACCGGTGTGGATAACGTCACTCACCATCACTCTGAACGTACTCCACAACCGGTGTGGATAACGTCACTCACCATCACTCTGAACGTACTCCACAACCGGTGTGGATAACATCACTCACCATCACTCTGAACGTACTCCACAATCGGTGTGGATAACGTCACTCACCATCACTCTGAACGTACTCCACAACCGGTGTGGATAACGTCACTCACCATCACTCTGAACGTACTCCACAATCTACATGGATAACATCACTCACCATCACTCTGAACGTACTCCACAATCTGTGTGGATAACATCACTCACCATCACTCTGAACGTACTCCACAACCGGTGTGGATAACATCACTCACCAGCACTCTGAACGTACTCCACAACCGGTGTGGATAACGTCACTCACCATCACTCTGAACGTACTCCACAACCGGTGTGGATAACGTCACTCACCATCACTCTGAACGTACTCCACAACCGGTGTGGATAACGTCACTCACCATCACTCTGAACGTACTCCACAACCGGTGTGGATAACGTCACTCACCATCACTCTGAACGTACTCCACAACCGGTGTGGATAACGTCACTCACCATCACTCTGAACGTACTCCACAACCGGTGTGGATAACATCACTCACCATCACTCTGAACGTACTCCACAACCGGTGTGGATAACGTCACTCACCATCACTCTGAACGTACTCCACAACCGGTGTGGATAACGTCACTCACCATCACTCTGAACGTACTCCACAACCGGTGTGGATAACGTCACTCACCATCACTCTGAACGTACTCCACAACCGGTGTGGATAACGTCACTCACCATCACTCTGAACGTACTCCACAACCGGTGTGGATAACGTCACTCACCATCACTCTGAACGTACTCCACAACCGGTGTGGATAACGTCACTCACCATCACTCTGAACGTACTCCACAATCTACATGGATAACGTCACTCACCATCACTCTGAACGTACTCCACAACCGGTGTGGGTACTCCCATCACTTGAACGTCACTCACTCACCATCACTCTGAACGTACTCCACAACCGGTGTGGATAACGTCACTCACCATCACTCTGAACGTACTCCACAACCGGTGTGGATAACGTCACTCACCATCACTCTGAACGTACTCCACAACCGGTGTGGATAACGTCACTCACCATCACTCTGAACGTACTCCACAACCGGTGTGGGTATAACGTTGTCACTCACCATCACTCTGAACGTACTCCACAAACCGTGTGGTAACGTCTGGATAACTCACTCACATCACTCTGAACTACTCCACAACCGGTGTGGATAACGTCACTCACCATCACTCTGAACGTACTCCACAACCGGTGTGGATAACGTCACTCACCATCACTCTGAACGTACTCCACAACCGGTGTGGATAACGTCACTCACCATCACTCTCTGAACGTACTCCACAACCGGTGTGGATAACGTCACTCACCATCACTCTGAACGTACTCCACAACCGGTGTGGATAACGTCACTCACCATCACTCTGAACGTACTCCACAACCGGTGTGGATAACGTCACTCACCATCACTCTGAACGTACTCCACAACCGGTGTGGATAACGTCACTCACCATCACTCTGAACGTACTCCACAATCTACATGGATAACATCACTCACCATCACTCTGAACGTACTCCACAATCGGTGTGGATAACATCACTCACCATCACTCTGAACGTACTCCACAATCTGTGTGGATAACATCACTCACCATCACTCTGAACGTACTCCACAACCGGTGTGGATAACGTCACTCACCATCACTCTGAACGTACTCCACAACCGGTGTGGATAACATCACTCACCATCACTCTGAACGTACTCCACAATCTACTAGTATAATGTCACTCACCATCACTCTGAACGTACTCCACAACCGGTGTGGATAACATCACTCACCATCACTCTGAACGTACTCCACAACCGGTGTGGATAACGTCACTCACCATCACTCTGAACGTACTCCACAACCGGTGTGGATAACGTCACTCACCATCACTCTGAACGTACTCCACAACCGGTGTGGATAACGTCACTCACCATCACTCTGAACGTACTCCACAATCTACATGGATAACGTCACTCACCATCACTCTGAACGTACTCCACAACCGGTGTGGATAACGTCACTCACCATCACTCTGAACGTACTCCACAACCGGTGTGGATAACGTCACTCACTCACATCACTCTGAACGTACTCCACAACCGGTGTGGATAACGTCACTCACCATCACTCTGAACGTACTCCACAACCGGTGTGGGTAACGTCACTCACCATCACTCTGAACGTACTCCACAACCGGTGTGGATAACATCACTCACCATCACTCTGAACGTACTCCACAATCTGTGGATAACGTCACTCACCATCACTCTGAACGTACTCCACAACCGGTGTGGATAACGTCACTCACCATCACTCTGAACGTACTCCACAACCGGTGTGGATAACGTCACTCACCATCACTCTGAACGTACTCCACAACCGGTGTGGATAACGTCACTCACCATCACTCTGAACGTACTCCACAACCGGTGTGGATAACGTCACTCACCATCACTCTGAACGTACTCCACAACCGGTGTGGATAACGTCACTCACCATCACTCTGAACGTACTCCACAACCGGTGTGGATAACGTCACTCACCATCACTCTGAACGTACTCCACAACCGGTGTGGATAACGTCACTCACCATCACTCTGAACGTACTCCACAACCGGTGTGGATAACGTCACTCACCATCACTCTGAACGTACTCCACAACCGGTGTGGATAACGTCACTCACCATCACTCTGAACGTACTCCACAACCGGTGTGGATAACGTCACTCACCATCACTCTGAACGTACTCCACAACCGGTGTGGATAACGTCACTCACCATCACTCTGAACGTTACTCACAACTTGGACTAACTGGTCATCACTCACCATCACTCTGAACGTACTCCACAACCGGTGTGGATAACGTCACTCACCATCACTCTGAACGTACTCCACAACCGGTGTGGATAACGTCACTCACCATCACTCTGAACGTACTCCACAATCTACATGGATAACGTCACTCACCATCACTCTGAACGTACTCCACAACCGGTGTGGATAACGTCACTCACCATCACTCTGAACGTACTCCACAACCGGTGTGGATAACGTCACTCACCATCACTCTGAACGTACTCCACAATCCGTGTGGATAACGTCACTCACCATCACTCTGAACGTACTCCACAACCGGTGTGGATAACGTCACTCACCATCACTCTGAACGTACTCCACAACCGGTGTGGATAACGTCACTCACCATCACTCTGAACGTACTCCACAACCGGTGTGGATAACGTCACTCACCATCACTCTGAACGTACTCCACAACCGGTGTGGATAACATCACTCACCATCACTCTGAACGTACTCCACAATCTACTAGTATAATGTCACTCACCATCACTCTGAACGTACTCCACAACCGGTGTGGATAACGTCACTCACCATCACTCTGAACGTACTCACAACTGGATAACTCACTCACCATCACTCTGAACGTACTCCACAACCGGTGTGGATAACGTCACTCACCATCACTCTGAACGTACTCCACAACCGTACTCCACCATCACTCCGGTGTGGATAACCTCACCATACTCTGAAGACTCACAACCGGTGTGGATAACGTCACTCACCATCACTCTGAACGTACTCCACAACCGGTGTGGATAACGTCACTCACCATCACTCTGAACGTACTCCACAACCGGTGTGGATAACACTCACATCACTCCATCACTCTGTAACGTACCCATCCCTGAACGTACTCCACAACCGGTGTGGATAACGTCACTCACCATCACTCTGAACGTACTCCACAACCGGTGTGGATAACGTCACTCACCATCACTCTGAACGTACTCCACAACCGGTGTGGATAACGTCACTCACCATCACTCTGAACGTACTCCACAACCGGTGTGGATAACGTCACTCACCATCACTCTGAACGTACTCCACAATCTACTAGTATAAAGTCACTCACCATCACTCTGAACGTACTCCACAACCGGTGTGGATAACGTCACTCACCATCACTCTGAACGTACTCCACAACCGGTGTGGATAACGTCACTCACCATCACTCTGAACGTACTCCACAACCGGTGTGGATAACGTCACTCACCATCACTCTGAACGTACTCCACAACGTGGATAACTCACTCACCATCACTCTGAACGTACTCCACAACCGGTGTGGATAACGTCACTCACCATCACTCTGAACGTACTCCACAACCGGTGTGGATAACTCACTCACCATCACTCTGAACGTACTCCACAACCGGTGGATAATCACTCACCATCACTCTGAACGTACTCCACAACCGGTGTGGATAACGTCACTCACCATCACTCTGAACGTACTCCACAACCGGTGTGGATAACGTCACTCACCATCACTCTGAACGTACTCCACAACGGTGTGGTAACTTGGATAACTCACTCACCATCACTCTGAACGTACTCCACAACCGGTGTGGATAACGTCACTCACCATCACTCTGAACGTACTCCACAACCGGTGTGGATAACTACTCACCATCACTCTGAACGTACTCCACAACCGGTGTGGATAACGTCACTCACCATCACTCTGAACGTACTCCACAACTGTGTCACTCCCATCACTCTGAACGTACTCCACACCGGTGTGTAACGTCACTCACCATCACTCTGAACGTCACTCCCATCACCTCAACGTACTCACAACCGTTGGATAACGTCACTCACCATCACTCTGAACGTACTCCACAACCGGTGTGGATAACGTCACTCACCATCACTCTGAACGTACTCCACAACCGGTGTGTAACTCACTCACCATCACTCTGAACGTACTCCACACCTGGATAACGTCACTCACCATCACTCTGAACGTACTCCACAACCGGTGTGGTAACGTCACTCCCATCACTCTGAACGTACTCCACAACCGGTGTGGATAACGTCACTCACCATCACTCTGAACGTACTCCACAACCGGTGTGGATAACGTCACTCACCATCACTCTGAACGTACTCCACAACCGGTGTGGATAACGTCACTCACCATCACTCTGAACGTACTCCACAACCGGTGTGGATAACGTCACTCACCATCACTCTGAACGTACTCCACAACCGGTAACTCACTCACCATATGGTATAACGATAACGTCACTCACCATCACTCTGAACGTACTCCACAACCGGTGTGGATAACGTCACTCACCATCACTCTGAACGTACTCCACAACCGGTGTGGATAACGTCACTCACCATCACTCTGAACGTACTCCACAACCGGTGTGGATAACGTCACTCACCATCACTCTGAACGTACTCCACAACCGGTGTGGATAACGTCACTCACCATCACTCTGAACGTACTCCACAACCGGTGTGGATAACGTCACTCACCATCACTCTGAACGTACTCCACAACCGGTGTGGATAACGTCACTCACCATCACTCTGAACGTACTCCACAATCTACATGGATAACATCACTCACCATCACTCTGAACGTACTCCACAATCTGTGTGGATAACATCACTCACCATCACTCTGAACGTACTCCACAATCGGTGTGGATAACGTCACTCACCATCACTCTGAACGTACTCCACAACCGGTGTGGGTAACTTCACTCACCATCACTCTGAACGTACTCCACAAACGGTGTGGATAACGTCACTCACCATCACTCTGAACGTACTCCACAACCGGTGTGGACTACTGGTAAGTCACTCACCATCACTCTGAACGTACTCCACAACCGGTGTGGATAACGTCACTCACCATCACTCTGAACGTACTCCACAACCGGTGTGGATAACGTCACTCACCATCACTCTGAACGTACTCCACAACCGGTGTGGATAACGTCACTCACCATCACTCTGAACGTACTCCACAACCGGTGTGGATAACGTCACTCACCATCACTCTGAACGTACTCCACAACCGGTGTGGATAACGTCACTCACCATCACTCTGAACGTACTCCACAACCGGTGTGGATAACGTCACTCACCATCACTCTGAACGTCACTCACAACCGGTGTGGATAACGTCACTCACCATCACTCTGAACGTACTCCACAACCGGTGTGGATAACGTCACTCACCATCACTCTGAACGTACTCCACAACCGGTGTGGATAACGTCACTCACCATCACTCTGAACGTACTCCACAACCGGTGTGGATAACATCACTCACCATCACTCTGAACGTACTCCACAACCGGTGTGGATAACGTCACTCACCATCACTCTGAACGTACTCACAACCTGGATAACGTCACTCACCATCACTCTGAACGTATCCACAACCGGTGTGGATAACGTCACTCACCATCACTCTGAACGTACTCCACAACCGGTGTGGATAACGTCACTCACCATCACTCTGAACGTACTCCACAACCTGGATAACGTCACTCACCATCACTCTGAACGTACTCCACAACCGGTGTGGATAACGTCACTCACCATCACTCTGAACGTACTCCACAACCTGTGGATAACGTCACTCACCATCACTCTGAACGTACTCCACAACCGGTGTGGATAACGTCACTCACCATCACTCTGAACGTACTCCACAACCGGTGTGGATAACGTCACTCACCATCACTCTGAACGTACTCCACAATCTCCGGTGTGGATAATGTCACTCACCATCACTCTGAACGTACTCCACAACCGGTGTGGATAACGTCACTCACCATCACTCTGAACGTACTCCACAACCGGTGTGGATAACGTCACTCACCATCACTCTGAACGTACTCCACAACCGGTGTGGATAACGTCACTCACCATCACTCTGAACGTACTCCACAACCGGTGTGGATAACGTCACTCACCATCACTCTGAACGTACTCCACAATCTACATGGATAACGTCACTCACCATCACTCTGAACGTACTCCACAACCGGTGTGGATAACTTCACTCACCATCACTCTGAACGTACTCCACAACCGGTGTGGATAACGTCACTCACCATCACTCTGAACGTACTCCACAATCTACATGGATAACGTCACTCACCATCGCTCTGAACGTACTCCACAACCGGTGTGGTTATCGTCACTCACCATCACTCTGAACGTACTCCACAACCGGAGTGGATAACGTCACTCACCATCACTCTGAACGTACTCCACAACCGGTGTGGATAACGTCACTCACCATCACTCTGAACGTACTCCACATCCGGTGTGGATAACATCACTCACCATCACTCTGAATGTACTCCACAATCTACATGAATAACGTCACTCACCATCACTCTGAACGTACTCCACAACCGGTGTGGATAACGTCACTCACCATCACTCTGAACGTACTCCACAATCTACATGGATAACGTCACTCACCATCACTCTGAACGTACTCCACAACCGGTGTGGATAACGTCACTCACCATCACTCTGAACGTACTCCACAACCGGTGTGGATAACGTCACTCACCATCACTCTGAACGTACTCCACAATCTACATGGATAACGTCACTCCCCATCGCTCTGAACGTACTCCACAACCGGTGTGGATAACGTCACTCACCATCACTCTGAACGTACTCCACAACCGGTGTGGATAACGTCACTCACCATCACTCTGAACGTACTCCACAACCGGTGTGGATAACGTCACTCACCATCACTCTGAACGTACTCCACAACCGGTGTGGATAACGTCACTCACCATCACTCTGAACGTACTCCACAACCGGTGTGGATAACGTCACTCACCATCACTCTGAACGTACTCCACAACCGGTGTGGATAACGTCACTCACCATCACTCTGAACGTACTCCACAACCGGTGTGGATAACGTCACTCACCATCACTCTGAACGTACTCCACAACCGGTGTGGATAACGTCACTCACCATCACTCTGAACGTACTCCACAACCGGTGTGGATAACGTCACTCACCATCACTCTGAACGTACTCCACAACGTGGATAACGTCACTCACCATCACTCTGAACGTACTCCACAACCGGTGTGGATAACGTCACTCACCATCACTCTGAACGTACTCCACAACCGGTGTGGATAACGTCACTCACCATCACTCTGAACGTACTCCACAATCTACATGGATAACGTCACTCACCATCACTCTGAACGTACTCCACAACCGGTGTGGATAACGTCACTCACCATCACTCTGAACGTACTCCACAACCGGTGTGGATAACGTCACTCACCATCACTCTGAATAACGTACTCCACAATCTACATGGATAACTCACTCACCATCACTCTGAACGTACTCCACAACCGGTGTGGATAACTCACTCACCATCACTCTGAACGTACTCCACAACCGGTGTGGATAACGTCACTCACCATCACTCTGAACGTACTCCACAACCGGTGTGGATAACGTCACTCACCATCACTCTGAACGTACTCCACAACCGGTGTGGATAACATCACTCACCATCACTCTGAACGTACTCCACAATCCTGTATAACGTCACTCACCATCACTCTGAACGTACTCCACAACCGGTGTGGATAACGTCACTCACCATCACTCTGAACGTACTCCACAATCTACATGGATAACGTCACTCACCATCACTCTGAACGTACTCCACAACCGGTGTGGATAACGTCACTCACCATCACTCTGAACGTACTCCACAACCGGTGTGGATAACGTCACTCACCATCGCTCTGAACTTACTCCACAATCTGCATGGATAACGTCACTCACCATCACTCTGAATGTACTCCACAACCGGTGTGGATAACGTCACTCACCATCACTCTGAACGTACTCCACAACCGGTGTGGATAACGTCACTCACCATCACTCTGAACGTACTCCACAACCGGTGTGGATAACGTCACTCACCATCACTCTGAACGTACTCCACAACCGGTGTGGATAACGTCACTCACCATCACTCTGAACGTACTCCACAACCGGTGTGGATAACGTCACTCACCATCACTCTGAACGTACTCCACAACCGGTGTGGATAACGTCACTCACCATCACTCTGAACGTACTCCACATCCGGTGTGGATAACATCACTCACCATCACTCTGAACGTACTCCACATCCGGTGTGGATAACATCACTCACCATCACTCTGAACGTACTCCACAACCGGTGTGGATAACGTCACTCACCATCACTCTGAACGTACTCCACAACCGGTGTGGATAACGTCACTCACCATCACTCTGAACGTACTCCACAACCGGTGTGGATAACATCACTCACCATCACTCTGAACGTACTCCACAATCTACATGGATAACGTCACTCACCATCACTCTGAACGTACTCCACAACCGGTGTGGATAACGTCACTCACCATCACTCTGAACGTACTTCAGAATCTACATGGATAACATCACTCACCATCACTCTGAACGTACTCCACAACCGGTGTGGATAACATCACTCACCATCACTCTGAACGTACTCCACAACCGGTGTGGATAACGTCACTCACCATCACTCTGAACGTACTCCACAACCGGTGTGGATAACGTCACTCACCATCACTCTGAACGTACTCCACAACCGGTGTGGATAACGTCACTCACCATCACTCTGAACGTACTCCACAACCGGAGTGGATAACGTCACTCACCGTCACTCTGAACGTACTCCACAACCGGTGTGGATAACGTCACTCACCATCACTCTGAACGTACTCCACAACCGGTGTGGATAACATCACTCACCATCACTCTGAACGTACTCCACAACCGGTGTGGATAACGTCACTCACCATCACTCTGAACGTACTCCACAACCGGTGTGGATAACGTCACTCACCATCACTCTGAACGTACTCCACAACCGGTGTGGATAACATCACTCACCATCACTCTGAACGTACTCCACAACCGGTGTGGATAACGTCACTCACCATCACTCTGAACGTACTCCACAACCGGTGTGGATAACGTCACTCACCATCACTCTGAACGTACTCCACAACCGGTGTGGATAACGTCACTCACCATCACTCTGAACGTACTCCACAATCTACTAGGATAACGTCACTCACCATCACTCTGAACGTACTCCACAACCGGTGTGGATAACGTCACTCACCATCACTCTGAACGTACTCCACAATCTACATGGATAACGTCACTCACCATCACTCTGAACGTACTCCACAACCGGTGTGGATAACGTCACTCACCATCACTCTGAACGTACTCCACAACCGGTGTGGATAACGTCACTCACCATCACTCTGAACGTACTCCACAACCGGTGTGGATAACGTCACTCACCATCACTCTGAACGTACTCCACAACCGGTGTGGATAACGTCACTCACCATCACTCTGAACGTACTCCACAACCGGTGTGGATAACGTCACTCACCATCACTCTGAACGTACTCCACAACCGGTGTGGATAACGTCACTCCCATCACTCTGAACGTACTCCACAACGGTGTGGATAACGTCACTCACCATCACTCTGAACGTACTCCACAACCGGTGTGGATAACGTCACTCACCATCACTCTGAACGTACTCCACAACCGGTGTGGATAACGTCACTCACCATCACTCTGAACGTACTCCACAACCGGTGTGGATAACGTCACTCACCATCACTCTGAACGTACTCCACAACCGGTGTGGATAACGTCACTCACCATCACTCTGAACGTACTCCACAACCGGTGTGGATAACGTCACTCACCATCACTCTGAACGTACTCCACAACCGGAGTGGATAACATCACTCACCATCACTCTGAACGTTCTCCACAGCCGGTGTGGATAACGTCACTCACCATCACTCTGAACGTACTCCACAACCGGTGTGGATAACGTCACTCACCATCACTCTGAACGTACTCCACAACCGGTGTGGATAACGTCACTCACTATCACTCTGAACCTACTCCACAACCGGAGTGGATAACGTCACTCACCATCACTCTGAACGTACTCCACAATCTACATGGACAACGTTACTCACCATCACTCTGAACGTACTCCACAACCGGTGTGGATAACGTCACCCCCCATCGCTCTGAACATACTCCACAACCGGTGTGGTTATCGTCACTCACCATCACTCTGAACGTACTCCACAACCGGTGTGGATAACGTCACTCACCATCACTCTGAACGTACTCCACAACCTACATGGACAACGTTACTCACCATCACTCTGAACGTACTCCACAACCGGTGTGGGTAACGTTACTCACCACTACTTTGAACTTTCACTCACTTTCAAGAATTCTGCAACACATGTTCTCAGCTACGATGGCGCTCGACAGCGACTCCTTTGAGCTCATCTGCGGAAACGGCTGAATTTCTACCTTTAATGTCGCCCTTTCTCCTTCGCAAAGCGGGTGGGATTCTGCTGAGGACCCTGACCCAGGGTCACACTCAAACTTCAGTAATTTGAGACTGTGGGTCCTGCTCCCATCGCCTCACGAGCAGCAGCTTTTCAATATCCCAAGGACACAGCCTAGAACACAAACTCGCCCTCGGGGTTCCGAGGCTTTGCAGCCCTGTGGATGAGATGATTTTAAGCCAGAGCCTCTGAATGAAGAATTGTGGGAGAAAACGGAATGGCGGAGCAGCTGTCAGGGGCTCTGTACTCGGTGAATTGTGCGCTTTCACTCTTTCTCTCATTGGTTGGGTAAAGTTGTTGCCGATTCTCGAGTTGGAGAATTCAGGAATGAAAAGCAATCCAGCAGACTTTTACACTGTAATCAGTGGGTTGTTTGCCTTTGTTGTTCTCTCCTCTCACTGTGAAAGGCAGACACCTCTCTGTCCCTCTGTTAGAGAGACTGTAGTACGTCGAACTGTCAGGTGAGCGATTAGTTTTTGTTGTGCTGCAGGTCATGGTCTGCCTTGGGGCTTTGCTGTTGCCTGCCTGTTGGGTGGAGGGTGCGGATGGTTTTTATGCTGCAGTAGGTGTGGGGGGAGGGCGTTGCTTGCTGCTGCTTGTGCGTGGGGCAGGCTTTGGGGTTCTAATGTTTTACTGTCATTCACTCTTCTGTTTCGTGGATGTCTGTGAAGGACAAGAATTTCACATCGTATATTGTATACATTCTCTGATATTAAATATATCAATGGACGTTGCAAAACTTGTCTTCTTTTACACATGCATTGTTTGTTTGTCTTTATGTTTTTTTTGTGGGTTATATTGTAACTCTGCATTTTTCCTGTAAATGCCTGCAAGAAAATGAATCTCAAGGTAGTAATAGTTACATATATGTACTTTAATAAAGTTTCTTTGAGCTTTGTGTTTGAGGTAAGGAGCCGATAGCTCCCTGCTAACGGGTGCTACAACTGGAGTAGTGGCTGATCTCAGAGCCGGTGAGGCACTTGAACCAGAGTCAGTGTCTGCCTTCCTGGTGAACACACGAGTTGCGTGGGACCATTCCTGACATCTTTGCACTCTTCCCCTCTGTAAAGAAACCTGCGTTCCTGTAGTGCCGGAGGTCATCCCAGTGAGCTGTCAGCCAATGAGCTGCGTATAAAGAAATTTACTTGTAAATTAATGAGTGCAACAGCTGATTTTAACACAGCAAGATCTCACAAACAGCAATAATAACCTCAGTTGGGTTGGTGATGTTGACCAGAAGGTGAACATGGGCTGTGGCAATAGTGGGGGAATTTAGGACCAGAGGGCACAGCCTCAGAATAGAAGAGAGATGAGGAGGAATATCTTTAGCCAGAGAGCGGTGAATTGCCATGGATGACCGTGATACCCAAGTAATTGTGTATATTTAAAACGGAGATTGATAGGTTTGAAGAAAGACTGAGAATACACCATAACGTTAAAACATAGGGGCAGAATTATAAACCAGTGAGCTTGATGTTGGTAGTGGGTAAATTACTGGAAAGTATTCTAAGGCAACAGATTTATAAATATTTGGAAAGATATGGTCCTTTTAGGGATAGTCAACATGGCTTTGTATGTCTAAAAAGAAAAAAGAGAATTTTCAAGGAGGCTACCAGGAAAGTTGATGATGGAAAGGTAGTGAGTGTTGTCTTCATGGATTTCAGCAAGGCCTTCTTGATCTGCATGGAGGGCGGGTCAAGAAGGTTCAGTTTCGTGGCATTCAAGATGAGGTAACAAATTGGATTAGACATTGCTTTGCTGGAAAAGCCAGGGAGTGGTAGCAGAAGGGTACCTGTATGCCAGTGACTGGTGGAGTGCCACAAGGATCAGTGCTGGGCCTATAGTTGTTTGTAATTCATATCAACAATCTGGATGATAATATGATAAATATGATCAGCAAATTTTCAGATGACACCAAAATTGGGGCTGTAGTGGACAGTGGGGAAGACTACCAAAGCTTGCAAAGGGGCCTGGACCAGCTGGGAAAAAATGAGTAAAAAATGACAGATGGAATTTAGTGTAGACAAGTATGAGGTGTTGCACTTTAACCAGAGTAGGTCTTACACTGTGAACAGTCAGGCACTCAGGAGTGATATAGAACAAAGAGATCTGGGAACACAGGTCCATAACTCATTGAAAGTCATGTCACACGTAGACAGGGTCATAAAGAAAGCTTTTGGCTCATTGGCCTTCATAAATCAATGTACAGGAGTGGGGACGTTATGATGAAGTTGTATAAGATATTGGCATGACCTAATTTAGAGTAGTGTGTGCAGTTCTGGTTACCTCTCCACAGGAGAGATACCAATAAGATTGAAAGAGTGCAGAGAAAATGTACAAGGATGCTGCTGGGACTTGACCTGAGTTACAGGGAAAGGTAGAGTAGGTTAGGACATTTTTCCCCTACAGCCAAGGAGAATGAGGGGAGATTTGACAGAGATTTGCAAAAATTATGAGGGGTTTTGACAGGATAAATGCATTCATGCTTTTTGCGCTGAGGTTGGGTGAGACTACAACTAGAGGGCACGGGTTAAGTGTGAAAAGTGAAATGTCTAAGGGGAACCTGAGGCAGACCTTGTTCAGTCAGAGGGTTGTGAGAGTGTAGAATGAGTTGCCAGTGGAATTGGTGGATGTGGTTTAGATTTCAAGTTCTAAGATAAATTTGTCTAGGTACATGGATGGGAGGGACATGGAGGGCTACAGTCCCAGCAGGGGTCGATGGGACTATGCAAAATAACAGTTTGGCAGGGACTAGATGGGCTGAGCGGCCTGGTTCTACGCTGTAGTGTTCTATGGTTCTCTAACGGTTGATCGAAGGACAGAATTAGCTGGACTTCAATCAAGTGTTGGTTTTCACAGAGAACTCTTTATCTGGGATTCACCATCTCTGTCTGCCCACAGGAAGAGGACGAGCACAGGACCTGGTGCTGGTTGCTTAAAGCTGCCCACAGCTCAGGCTAAAATTACATCTGTGGTGTGTACTATCTGTACCTGCATGCAGGGGAGATGTGAGATAAGGAGCCCACGAGTCTGTCAGTTCTGAGCCTGGAATATCCGTTTAACAGACAGAGCATCTGGCATCTCCTCCAAAGGGGGCGGCCCCGTGGAGCTCCGTGGCTCCGCTGTGATCTGAGACTCTGAGGGCACCCAGTCCAAAGCAGAAGGCCTCAGGGACAGCCTGCCACAAGAACAGGAAGAGGAGGTGCTCTGTTGTGTTGCGTGCTCCCACTCGCAGCTCCCTTAGATGTGACACTAATGTGAACGTTGAAACACAGGGCCCAATAATAGCGCCATCCGACAGTAACCTCTGACAACCAAGTCCAGCTCCTAGGGTGGTAATGTGTACGAGCTGCTACTACCTATTAAATGCTCGATGGCGTGTATCGCAAATAGCCTCTGACAAGTCCAGCTCCTGGCCTTCACCTGTGGCTTAGCTACTAAGCCGAGCAGAACCATTTCCACTGAGAGGAGAGGGGGCAAAGGTGGGTTACTGGTGCCTCAGAACCAGTCACTTCAGGCAGATGGGGCTCATCGGCTGTGCTTGGCAGCTCATCTAGAAACACAGAAAACCTACAGCACAATACAGGCCCTTTGGCCCACAAAGTTGTGCCGAAAATGTCCCTACCTTAGAAATTACTAGGGTTACCCATAGCCTAAGCTCCATGTACCTATCCAAAAGTCTCTTAAAAGACCCTATTGTATCTGCCTCCACTACCGTTGCCGGCAGCCCATTCCACGCACTCACCACTCTCCGAGTAAAAAACTTACCCCTGACATCTCCTCTGTACCTACTCCCCAGCACCTTAAACCTTTGCCCTCTTGTGGCAGCCATTTCAGCCCTGGGAAAAAGCCTCTGACTATCCACACAATCAATGCCTCTCATCATCTTATACACCTCTATCAGGTCACCTCTCATCCTCCATCACTCCAAGGAAAAAAGGCCGAGTTCACTTAACCTGTCTTCATAAGGCATGCTCCCTAATCCAGGCAACATCCTTGTAAATCTCCTCTGCACCCCTTTCTATGGTTTCCACATCCTTCCAGTAGTGAGGTGACCAGAACTGAGCACAGTACCCCACGTGTGGTCTGACCAGGGTCCTATATAGCTGCAACATTACCTCTTGGCTCCTAAATTCAATTCCACAGTTGATGAAGGCCAATACACCGTACACCTTCTTAGCCACAGAGACAGCCTATGCAGCTGCTTTGAATGTCCTATGGACTCAGACCCCAAGATCCCGCTGCTCCTCCACACTGCCAAGAGTCTTACCATTAATACTATACATCTAGGAGAAGGAAAACTCTGATTTCAATCCTCCCTTGACTTGCAACTACACCCACTCATGGTGAAGGCTAAGGGAGTAAATCCCGAGGAAAAATCCGGAGCTGGATCCCCTAAGGCAGCTCAACATGGAGTTCAACACTAACTGGCAACTTCTGTGACACCGCTGATACCAAAGTGTATCGATGTTCACTGTTACTTCGCGTTGATCGGATGCACGGAAAGTGGGCAACAGCTTGCTCTTTGTATCGGACTGCACTCACTTGCATGTGACAGCCAGAAAACACATCCCTGATCTACCTCGACCAACACAGGGTCAGAAGTTTCCACAGAGCCAATGGAGAGGTGTCCACTTTGAGAATAATGGTTTCCAGAGCACAGTGACAGGTCTAACGCAAAGATAAATGGATACACCGGCTATCATGAGAGGCATGGGCACAGGACTCTGAAAAGGGGTTGGGGTCATTCACAAAGCAGGTCATAACTTAGTTAAGGTCCTGTGCCTCAGAAATACCAAATAAAAACCAGAAAATCTACATGGAATCTTTGACACGACTCAAGTCCAGTTCAGGGACTGTACCTGGGAGGTGCAAGTGAACGGGAACTGGTCTGATATGACTGAGGGTTAAGGCAGTTGGTATACAACTAGACGCAGAGTGTAGTGTGACTGTGAGAAAGTACAGGCAGATAATCAGGCAAAATTGCAGTCAGTGGGATGACTGGGGCAAAATCAAAAAGAGTGATGAATACAGGACTGGAGGTGTTATATTTAAATTCACACAGTATACAGAATAAGGTAGATGATCATGTAGTGGAGTTAGAGATTTGTAGGTATGACGTTGTGGGCATTGCTGAGTCATAGTTGAAAGAAGATCATAGTTGGGAGCATAACATCCAAGGATACACAGGACAGGCAGGTAGGCAGAGGAGATGGCGTGGTTCCGTTGGTGAAAAATGGAATTAACTCCTTAGAAAGAGGTGACATAGGACTGGAAGATGTAGGATCATTGTGGGTAGAGTTAAGGGACAGTAAGGGTAAAAAGACCCTGATAGGAGTTATATACAGGCCTCCAAACAGTAGCCAGGATGGGGAGTACAAATTTCAACGGGAGATATAGAAAAGGCATGTAAAATGGACAATGTTATGATAGTCATGGGGGATTTCAATATGCAGATAGATTGGGAAAATCAGGTTGGTGCTGGATTCCAAGTGAAGGGATTTGTAGAATGCCTATGAGATGGCATTTGTGTTTGAGCTCACTAGCAGAAAGGCAATTTTGGATTTGGTATTGTGTAATATATCAGATTTGACAAGTGAGCTTAAGGTAAAGACACAGTGATCATAATATGAATTTGGTGTTTTGCAGCAGCAGTGCAATTCATTACATAAAATATACTATAATTTAAAATAAGAAATATATGTATATAGTATGTAATATTTAAGCAGTGCTAAAAGAGCAACAATTGTGAGATAGAGTTCATGGCATCTGGATCATTCATTGACGAAGAAGGCATACTGTATGTTTCAATAGGAGTCTGAGAGATTCCGTACGTCACCAAAGACTCTAACGTTAAGACCATAAGACAGTAAAATAGGAGCAGAATTAGGCCTTTCGGCCCATTGTGACTGATTTATTATCCCTCTCAACCCCATTCTCCTGCCTTCTCCCCACAACTTTTGATGCCCTGATGAAGCAAGAACATATCAGCCTTAAATATACTAATGACTTGGCCTGCACAGCTGTTTGTGGCAATGATTTCCACTGATTCACCACCTTCTGGCTATAGAAATGTTTCCTCATCTAAATGGACATCTCTCAATTCTGAGGCTGTGCCTTCTGATCATAGACTTCCTCACCAAAGGAAACATCCTCTCCACATGCACTCTACCTATGCCTTTCAAAATCCGATAGGTTTGAGTGAGATACCCAATCCTTTTTCTAAAACCCAGTACGTACAGGCCCAGAGCCATCAAACGTTCCTTGTATGTTAACCCTTTCATTCCTGGAATCATTCTCGTGAACCTCCTCTGGGCCCTCTCCAATGCCAACACATCTTTTCTTAGATAAGAGGCCCAAAATAGCTCACAGTACTCCAAGTGCAGTCCGACCAGTGCCTTATAAAGTCTCAGCATTACATCCTTGCTTTTGTATTCCAGTCCTCTTGAAATGAATGCTAACATTGCATTTATCTTTCTTACTGCCAACTCAGCTTGCAAGTTAACTTTCAGGGAATTCTGCACGAGGACTCCCAAGTCCTTTTGCACCTTTGAATTTTGAATTTTCTAGCTGTTTAGAAAATAGGCCACACCTTTATTCCTTCTGCCAAAGCACTTGGCCATGCATTTCCCTGCACTATATTCCATCTTCCTCGTCTATTCCCATTCCCCCAATCTATCCAAGTCCTTCTCCAGCCTCCCTGCTTCCTCAATACTAGATGCCCCTCCATGTACGTATGATCATATTGTCCTCAAACCTGGCCACAAGGCCATCAATTCCTCCATCCAAATCATTGACTTATGACATGAAACGAATCAGTCCCAACACTGACCTCTGAGGAACTCCACTAGTCACCAGCAGCCAACCAGAAAAGGTCCCCTTTATTCCCGCTCTTGGCCTCCTGCCAGTCACCCAATCTTCTACCTATGCTAGTACCTTTCCTGTAATACCATGAGCTCATAACTTGTTAAGTAGCCTCAGGTGCGGCAGTTTGTCAACGGTCTTCTGAAAATCCAAATAAACAACATCACTGACTCTCTTTTGTCTATCATTCCTGCTATTTCCTCAAAGAATTCCAACAGATTTGTCGGGCAAGATTTCCCCTTTAGAAAACCATGCTGACTTTGGCTTATTTTATTATGTGCCTCCAAGTACCTCAAAATCTCAACCGTAATAATAGACTCCAACATCTTCCCAAACAATGAAGCTAGGCTTACTGGCCTATAATTTCCTTTCTTCTACCTCCCTTCCTTTTTAAAGTATGGAGTGACAATTGAAATTTTCCAGTCGTCCGAAACCATTTCAGAATCAATTAATTCTTGAAAGATCATTACTGATGCCTCCACAATCTCTTCAGCTACCTCGTTCAAAACCCTGGGGAGAAGTTCATCTAGTCCAGGTGACTTACCTTGCCTTTAGATTTTTCAGCTTCTCAAACACCTACTCCTTAGTAACTTTAACCCCTTTACCAATCAAGAACCTATCAATCTTAAATACAGCCAAAGACTTGGCCTCCATAGCCCCCTGTGCAACACATTCCACAAATTCACCACCTTGTGATGCAGAAATTCCTCCACATCTGATTTAAAGGGATAGCCCTTTACTCTGAGGTTGTGCTCTCAGTATTAGACTCTGCTAATGGAAACACCCTCTCCATATCCACTTTATCCAGGCTTTTTCAATATTTGATAGATTTCACTGGAAACCACCTGATACTTCTGAACTCCTTCAAGTACAGGCAAAGAGACACCAAGCGCTCGTCATAGGTTAAACCTTTCATTCTCAGGATCATTCTTGTGAACCTGCTCTGGACCCCTCCAGGACCAACTCCACAGCCCATGGGCTCACCTTCAAGGACGCATGTTGTCAGTATCATTTATTTAGTCTTTTGCACATTGGTTGTCGCTCTTTGTTTGTGTGTAGTTTTTCATTGTTTCTGTTGTGTTCCTTTATTCTAGTGTGAATGCCTTCAAGAAAATGAATCAGTATTAGAATCAGGTTTAATATCACCAGCACACGCCATGAAATGTGTTGCTTTGCAGCAGCACTTTCCAATATGTTGTAATTAAAACTATAAATTACATAAGAACATATAAAAATTTAAATGAATAAGTAGTGAGGTAGTGTTCACGGGTTCATTGTCCATTCAGGAATCTGATTTCAGAGGGGAAGAAGCTCATCTCTCAGAGGCGGGTGGGTAAACTGTCCTCGTTGGGACTCAACACTCCTCTCTGTAACTGGATCTTGGACTTCCTGACAGAAAGACCCCAGTCAGTCCCAGTTTGCAGCAACATCTCAAGCTCCATCATGCTGAGCACTGGTGTCCTCCAGGGCTGTGTGTTCGGTCCGCTGCCGACTCACGACAACACTGTCAGATCCAGCTCAAACCGCATCATCAGCCTTGCTGATGATACCAGTGGTTGGTCTCATCAGCAACAATGATCAGTCAACACACAGAGAGCAGGTAGAGAGCCTTGACAAATGGTGTAAAAACAACGTGGCCAAGCCAAAAGAGATGATTGTGGACTTTCAGAAGGCGCAGATCAACTACTCTCCATTGTACATCCATTGGTTCCGATGTGGAGACAATGAAGAGCACAGAGTTCCTTGGTGTGCCCATAATGGACGATATCCTATAACTGAGACTCACGACACTTCCTGACTCGTCAAGGAGGCACAGCATCGTCTCCAATTCCTGAGGAGATTAAGGTGAGTAAGGCTCCCCGTCCCCATTCTAATAACTTTCTACGGGAGCACCATCGAGAGTGCCTGGCTGGCTGCATCTTTCTGAGGTTCAGAAGTTTCAGGGCATTGGACCCTACAGAGGATAACAGAAACCACCATTAGAGTCTCCCTCACCTGTATTTGTGACATTTACAGAAGCGTTGCAGACAACGGGCCCAGGCATCCCACCACCCATCTCACAATCTCTTTGACCCACTACCATCAGGAAGGAGGTACAGGAAATCAGGACTAGGATCGCCAGACTGGGTAACAGCTTCTTCCCTCGGGCTGTGAGACTAATGAATACCCTGCCACCTCTGAAGTCTCGGCACTAGGACAGCGAACTGTTTATATATGCTATGCTTTATTACATGCATTTTCAATTATATTTTATTAGCTTATTTATATTGTAATATTTTGATTGATGTGTTGTGTATGATATATGTTTAGTGAGTACACCATGGTCCGGAGGTGCATTGGTCTGTTTGGTTGTAGATACCGTACCTGCAGACAGAGAGGTATCAATAGACTTGAACTTGAAACTTTTTCTGAAACGTTGAGTGTATGCCGTCTGGATCCTGTACCTCCTCCTCGACAGTAGCAATGAGAAGAGGGCAAATCCTGGGTGTTGGGGGTTCCCAGTGATGGATTCCACCTTTTTGAGACATCGCCTTTTGAAGATGTCCTTGATGCTGGGGAGACTTGTGCCCATGATGGAGTTGGCTGAATTTGCAACTCCCTGCAGCTTTTTCCGATCCTGCACAGAGGTCCCCCCATACTAGACGGTGATGCAACCAGTTAGAATGATCTCCATGGTACATCAGTAGAAACTTGAGCATCTCTAGTGACATACCAATTCCCCTCAAACTCCCAATGAAATGTAGCCTCTGTCATACCTTCTTTATAACTGTATCAGTATGTTGGACTCGGATAGATTGTCAGAGATGTTAACACCCAGGAGCTTGGAACTACTCAGCCTTTCCACTGCAGATCCCTCGATGAGGACCGGTGTGTGTTCCCTCAACTTCCCCCTCCTGAAGTCCACAGTCGATTCTTTGGTCCTGTTGACATTGAGTCAAGGCTGCTGCTGTGACAGCACTCAACTAGCTGATCGACCTCGCTCTTGTACGCCTCTTCGCACCACCATCTAAAATTATACCAAGAGCAGTTATGTAATCGGCAAATTTATAGATGGTGTTTGAGCTGAGCCTAGCCACACCGCCTGGGTGAAGAGTGATCTCAACGTTACATTTGGTGGCATATCCTACTTTGATGAGAAATTTTCTTTGACTTTGAAATACAGTCTGACAAAGGCCTTATAAAGCTTCAGAAGTACACCCTGGCTTTCATACTCTAGTCCTCTTAGAATGAATGCTAACATTATGTTGGCCTTCTGCACCACCAACTCAACTTTCTAGTTAACCTGAAGAGAACCATAAGAGTCAAACCAGACATGAGGACAGAGCGAGGGGCTTCATTCCATTGACAAAGTCATCAGAGATTGATCCATTCTCCTCACTTGCCCACCAATCTCCCTCCCTCGACACCCTCACCTCATCACTTGCAAAGGAGCCAGTTTCGGTTTGTTTTTTTAAATTTTTTATCACACTGCAAATATTAAGTAATAATTCTTAACCATTACTTTTCAAAATTAGGAGGAAGTAACCAGTAAAGATAGCAACAGAGATACAAGGTCAAGAAGGAAGGATTCATAGGGACAAAATTGTTCTCAAGTGAATTATTCATCCTTTTGCACAACTTCTGCCCATGGTTTCCTGTGCATTCATGAACTCTCCAAGGCTGACTTTTGGAGTAACTTTGGACAGACAGCAAGTAACCCATGTTATAGTGCTGTTTCCAAACATGGCCCTAACAGTGGTGAGGAGGGAGTTTCACTCTGTGTCTAACCCCTGCTCTAACAATAGTGAGGAGGGAGCTTCACTCTGTGTCCAACCCCTGCCCTAACAGTAATGCAGTAGTGTGTGTGTGTGGGGGGGGGAACTTCACTCTGTTTCCTATCTGTTTTTTATAGAGTTATAGTCATACCACACAGGAATGGACTTTCAACCCAACTCGAACTTGTCAACCAAGATATCAATCTAAACCAGTCCCATTTCCCTGCCTTTGACCCATATCGCTGAAAACCTTTTCTATCCCTATACCTGTCCACGAGTCTTTTAAATGTTGTAGTTAATTGTACCCATCTCCTGCACTTCCTCTGGCAGCTCATTCCACAGGCCACCATCATCCATGTGGAAAAAGTTATATCTCAGCTTTCTTCTACCCTTAAATCGGAGCCCCCAGTTCAGGACTCATCTACCCTAGGAAAAAGACTGTGACCTTCTACCCCGCATAATTTTATACATATCTCTGTGCAGGGAAATCAATCCCAGCCTATCCACTCCAAGTGCTGCAGTATAGCTAATGAATCTTTTCTGCATCCTCATGACCACAAGACCATCAACAAAGGCTGTTGGACCATCAAGTTATTTGTTGGGCAGTACAGTGAGGAACAGGCCCTTTGGCCCAGCAACCCACCTACTTAACCCAAGCCCAATCACAGGACAATGTACCATTAACCCATTAACCCATTAACCCGTTAACTGGGAGGTCTTTGGACTGTGAGAGGAAATTGGATCACCCGAAGAAAATTCATGCACAAGTGAGAAAGAACGTACAAGCTTTCTTACAGCGGATGTCAGAATTGATCTCTGAACTTTGATCCCTAGCTGTGATAGCTTTGTGTAAATACTACATTACTGTGGTGTCCTTAACTGCTACAGCGACATCATGCCCTCTGCCACCATTTGATGCTGGCTCGTATATTTTCCCTCTGAGCCTCATCCTCCTGCCTTTGACTAACGATTTCCTAGTGAGATTCTTCCTATAGCTGGGCAATAGTGTGGTCTCACCAGGATTTAGACTGTTGCAGTATGACACAATACCTTCATAGAAACATAGAAAACCTACAGCACAAAGTTGTGCCGAACATGTCCCTACCTTAGAAATTACTAGGCTTACCTATAGCCCTTTATTTTTCTAAGCTCCATGTACCTATCCAGAAGTCTCTTAAAAGATCCTACAGTATCCACCTCCACCACCGTTGCTGGCAGCCCATTCCACGCACTCACCACTCTCTGCGTAAAAAACTTAACCCTGACGTCTCCTCTGTACCTACTCCCCACCACCTTAAACCTGTGACCTCTTGTGGCAACCATTTCAGCCCTGGGAAAAAGCCTCTGCCTATCCACACGATCAATGCCTCTCATTATCTTATACACCTCTATCAGTTCACCTCTCATCCTCCGTCACTCCAAGGAGAAAAGGCCGGGTTCACTCAACCTATTCTCATAAGGCATGCTCCCTAATCCAGGCAACATCCTTGTAAATCTCCTCTGCACCCTTTCTATGGTTTCCACATCGTTCCTGCAGTAAGGCGACCAGAACTGAGCACAGAACTCTCAAGTGTGGTCTGACCAGGGTCCTATATAGCTGCAACATTACCTCTCCGCTCCTAAATTCAATTCCATGATTGATGAAGGCCAATACACTGTACACCTTCTTAACCACATTGTCAACCTACGCAGTGGCTTTGAGTGTCCTATGGACTCGGACCCCAAAATCCCTCTGATCCTCCACACTGCCAAGAGTCTTACCATTAATACTATATTCTGCCATTTGACCTACCAAAATGAACCACTTCACACTTATCTGGGTTGAACTCCATCTGCCACTTCTCAGCCCAGTTTTGCATCCTGTCAATGTCCTGTTGTAACCTCTGACAACCCTCCACACTATCCACAACACCTCCAACCTTTGTGTCATCAACAAACTTACTATCCCGACCCTCCACTTCCTCATCCAGGTCATTTATAAAAATCACGAAGAGTAAAGGTCCCAGAACCCTGAGGCACTCCATTGGTGACCGACCTCCATGCAGAATATGACCCATCTACAATCACTCTTTGCTTTCTGTAGGCAAGCCAATTCTTCGCTTCAATATATACTTTATTCATAAAAAGTATGTAATCTAGTAAGGCAATATCTGGAGTATTGAGCAACACACTTAAAAGTTACTGGTGAACGCAGCAGGCCAGGCAGCATCTCTGGGAAGAAGTACAGTCGACGTTTCGGGCCGAGACTCTTCATCAGGACTAACTGAAAGAAGAGCTAGTAAGAGATTTGAAAGTGGGAGGGGGAGATCCGAAATGATAGGAGAAGACAGGAGGGGGAGGGATGGAGCCAAGAGCTGGATGGGTGATTGGCAAAAGGGATACGAGAGGATCATGGGACAGGAGGCCTAGGAAGAAGGAAAAGGGGGAGGGGGGGAAACCCAGAGGATGGGCAAGGGGTATAGTGAGAGGGACAGAGGGAGAAAAAGGAGAGAGAGAAAAAAAGAATGTGTATATAAATAAATAAATAATGGATCTGTTATTTATTTATATACACACATTCTTTTTTTCTCTCTCTCCTTTTTCTCCCTCTGTCCTTCTGACTATACCCCTTGCCCATCTTCTGGTTCCCCCCCTCCCCCTTTTTCTTCTCCCTGGGCCTCCTGTCCCATGATCCTCTCGTATCCCTTTTGCCAATCACCTGTCCAGCTCTTGGCTCCATCCCTCCCCCTCCTGTCTTCTCCTATCATTTTGGATCTCCCCCTCCCCTTCCCACTTTCAAATCCCTTACTAGCTCTTCTTTCAGTTAGTCCTGACGAAGAGTCTCGGCCCGAAACGTCAACTGTACCTCTTCCCAGAGATGCTGCCTGGCCTGCTGCGTTCACCAGCAACTTTTAAGTGTGTTGCTTGAAATTCCAGCATCTGCAGATTTCCTTGTGTCTGGAGTATTGCATACATTTCTGACTGACCTATTATAGAAAGGATGTCGAGGCTTTCGAGAGGATGCAGAAGAGGTTTACCAGGAAGTTACCTACACTAGAGGGCATGTGCCTCTATTCCAGACAAACAAGAAGATGGACAAACTTGGGTTGTGTTCTCTGGAGCAACGGATGCTGAGGGGAGATCTGATCGAGGTTTCTAAGATCATGAGAGGCATAGATAGGGTAGGCAGACCGTATCTTTTTCCCAGGGTTGAAATGTCTAATACCAGAGGGCATGCATTCAAGGTGTGAGGCGGGGTAATTTCAAAGGAATGTGATCAGCAAGTTTGATTGAAAACTCAGAGTGGCAGAATCCTGGAATGTGCTGTCTGGTGTAGTGGTAGAGGCAGATACATTCAGTACTGTTAAGAAACGTTTAGATAGGCCCATGAAAGTGAGAAAACTGGACAGTTATGGACATTGTAAAGTCAGAAGAGATTAGTTTAGTTGGGTAACACACACAAAATGCTAGAGGAATTCTGCAGGCCAGGCAGCATCCACAGAAAATAGTTGCCATTTTGGGCCAAGATCCTTCAGCAGGTATCCTGCACAAGAGTCTCAGCTGGAAACATCGACTGTACTCTTTTCCATAGGTGCAGCCTGGCCTTCTGAGTTCCTCCAGCACTCTGTGTGTGTTGCTCGGATTTCCAGCACTTCTTGTGTGTATACCCCTCATGATTTTATACACCTCTATAAAGGTCACCACTCAACTCTAGTGTTCCACAGGATAAATTGCCAGCTTGCCCAAAATCTCCCTGTCATCCTCAAGTTCTGGCAGCATCCTTGTGAATCTTCTCTGCATTCTTTCTCGTTTAATGATGTCTTTCTTATAAATGTACATAGTACTCCAGTCCTGCCAAAGGGTCTCGGTCTGAAACCTGGACTGTATTATTTTCCTAGATGCTGCCTGAACTGCTGACGCCTTCATAATTTAGTGTGTGTTGCACAGTACTCCAAGTGCAGTCTCACCAACATCTTACATAGAAAACCTACAGCACAATACAGGCCCTTCGGCCCACAAAGCTGTGCTGAACATGTCCTTACCTTAAAAATTACCTAGATTTACCCATAACCCTCTATTTTTCTAAGCTCCATGTAGCCATCCAGGAGTCTCTTAAAAGACCCTATCGTATCCGCTTCCACCACCGTTGCCGGCAGCCCATTCTACACACTCACCAGTCTCTGCATAAAAAACTTACCCCTGACATCTCCTCTGTACCTACTTCCCAGCACCTTAAACCTGTGTCCTCTTGTGGCAGCCATTTCAGCCCTGGGCAAAAGCCTCTGACTATCCACACAATCAATGCCTCCTATCATATTATACACCTCTATCAGGTCACCTCTCATCCTCCGTCACTCCAAGGAGAAAAGGCTGAGTTCACTCAACCTATTCTCATAAGGCATGCTCCCCAATCCAGGCAACATCCTTGTAAATCTCCTCTGCACCCTTTCTATGGTTTCCACATCCTTCCTGTAGTGAGGCCACCAGAACTGAGCACAGTACTCCAAGTGGGGTCTGACCAGGGTCCTATATAGCTGTAACATTACCTCTTGGCCCCTAAACTCAATCCCACGATTGATGAAGGCCAATGCACCGTATGTGTTCTTAACCAGAGTCCACCTTCGTAGCAGCTTCATCTTGTACAACTGCAATGTAACATCCCAATTCCTACCCTCAGTACTCTGAATGATGAAAGCCAGTGTGCTCGACACCTTCTTCAGCACCCTGTGACACTGCTTTCATTGAATTACAACACTCCCCAGGGCCGAACCATTGACTGTATGAGGCTGACTCTGGCTTGACTTTCCCAAATCAGAATCACACAGAACCAGTCCTGATGAAGGGTCTCGGCCTGAAACGTCGACTGTACCTCTTCCTAGAGATGCTGCCTGGCCTGCTGCGTTCACCAGCAACTTTGATGTGTGTTGTCAGAATCACATTATTGACAATGGCATTTGTTGTGAAATCTGTTGTTTTGTAGCAGCAGTACATACAGACTACAATAAGATAGATATATACATAAGAAATAGGGTGAAAAGAAGGCATCATTGTGAGTTGCTAGACCATTCAGAAATCTGATGACGGAGGGGAAGAAGCTGTTCCTAAGATGTTGAGTGTGAGTCTCCAGCTTCCCTTGCTTCCTCCCAGACTGAAGTAATGAGAGGAGGACATGTCCTGGATGATGAGGGATCCTAGTGAAGGATGCCACCTTTTTGAGGCATGTCCTCAATGTTGGGAAGACTAGTGCTGGCGATGGAGCTTGTTGAGACTGCAACCCTCTGTGGCCTTTTCCAATCCTGTGTACTAGCCCCTTCAGACTAGACAGTGATGCAGCCAGTCAGAATGCTCTCCACAGTACATTGTAGAAATTTGCTAGGTTCTTTGGTTGATATACTAAATCTTCTCAAACTCATAATGAAATATTGCCACTGCTGTGCCTTCTATCAATATGTTGGGCCCAAGATACATCCTCTGAGACGATGCCGTCCAGGAACTTGAAGCCACTCACCCTTTCCAATGCTGATCCCTCATTAGGACGGGTGTGTGTTCCCTCAACTTCCCCTTCCTGAAATCCGCGATCAATCCCTCGGTCTGACTGATGCTGAGTGCGGGGTTGTTGCACCCATCTTGCACCCATCTTGCACCATGTGCCACTCCTCAACCCACTGACCTATTGGAACAAGCTCCCCCTGGAATTTCTGACAACCTCCTTCACGGTCTCCCTCACCACCTATTTTAGAGTCATCCACAACTCCCACTGATGGAAAATTCAAGTTCAGCTAATGGTTATTCAACCGTCAAATGAAACAACTTCCCTTTGGGCCAAGGTGCACAACACAGTACATATAACTCACACACATAATGCATAATTTATTTGTGGCAATATTGCCTTAACAAATAATAAGGTGCATGTACAACCTTACAAGTTAAGAAGTAAACAACCTAATGCTACTGGGCTTCATGTGTGATGAGAGCCGGGTGGTGGCAGGGAGTTCCGTAGTCTCACAGCCTGGGGGAGGAAGCTGTTTCCCATCCTAACAGTCCTTGTCCTAATGCCACGGTAGCTCCCAGATGAAGGTAGGGGGTCAAAGAGTTTATGTGACGGATGAGAGGGATCATTGACAATGCTAAGTCCCTGCATACACAGCTGTTAAATATCTCTAACGGGTGGAAGAAAGAGCAAGATGGGAACCCCTAGAGCTGGTCACGCGTTGTTATCTGGCTGCCCTGGGGGTGCGGTGGGGGAAACAGGGCTCGCACATTGTGGCCCAGGCATTGGCTCAGGCAGAAGGCCAGCGCACGGTTTACAGGTCTGCCACATAGACCATTGAGAACTGTGCTTCCTGCAGAGGCTCAACCTCACTTGTTAGGGAGCTAATCGGCTAACTGCCCAACCATGAAGTTAGCAAATATTTGGCACCCTTTTCATCGCCTCTGAATTGGACTCATGTCAAACAAAACGGCAATGATTAACCGGCAGGGTTTATCAATCTGCTCTTTAGCTCATGTGGCAGGAGTGAGAGGCTCTTGTGATCTTTGGCAGTCCACACTCAGCGTTGCAGTAGAGGGGCGACCCTAATGAGGGCCACGTCTGAGGAACAGGAGCATCTTGCTCCAGTTCATAATCGCCAGATAGTCACCATGCGGAAAGTAAATCCAAGTGAAATAAAATCAGATAGTGTCGAAATCCCCAACAGGCTAGGCAGCATGTGAGATTCAAGATTTAAGATTGTTTCATGTCGCTTCCAGTAAAAAAGAGTAAAGGAGAACAAAATAATTGCTCTCCAGATCTGATGCAGCACAAAAAAAAACACAATAAAATAAAGAACACAATAACAAAAAACACAAGAAGTATAAATACATCAGAAAGCTTACATACATAGATTAACTGTATGACCATAAAGTGACGCTATGCACAGGAGTGTCTGTACACAAGGTGACTGACAGGAAATGATCAAGTAGTGGTGTTTGGGGGTGTGGAGGGATGGATTCGTGGGTGTGGAGGGATGGGTTCGTGGGTGTGGAGGGATGGATTCGTGGGTGTGGAGGGATGGGTTCGTGGGCGTGGAGGGATGGGTTCGTGGGTGTGGAGGGATGGGTTCGTGGGTGGAGGTGTTGATCAGATTTACTGCTTGGGGGAATTCACTGTTTCTGAGCTTGGCCATCCTGCTGTGGATGCTACGTAGCCTCCTCCCTGATGGGAGTGGGACAGCCCACGAGCAGGGTGGGATCCTTTTCTGTATACACGTTCTGGATGACAAGTGGGCTGGAGCCAGTGCCGTGCTGGGCAGTTCTGGAAGAAGCGCATCCTCCTGCCTTCTCCCCACAACCTTCGACTAATGATAGCTGAACGAGATCTTCCTGAAGTTGGACAATAGTGTGGTCTCACCAGGACTTAGACTTTCACTGGAATTCTTCAGGCCGTCCGTCAATCTGACAGGCCATAGCTGAGTCTCACAGACCGGAATCAGCACAGACACATTCCCTGTTACAGTAACTGCGGTACCACTCCTGATCAGCACAACGTGCACACGGCAGTTGGGATGGACCAGCAGCTCCTCAGAGGACGGCAGGGCCACACTAAGAGGCTTGAACGGCTCTTTATGAACAGAGCAGGTGAGGGAGACGAGAGCTACACACCCAGACCACCTCGCTGCCAGAGACCCCCTTTCCTCCGCCAGGCTGGGGCAGAGCAGCACCCTCCAAGTATGAGCGGATGGATGTGTCAAACCAGGGGCCCGCGGGAAGTTCCCGAGGTGGGGGTAGAACCAGGAGAGGGATCTCTGGAGGGATGTGCCCAGGATGAAGAACGGACTAGGAGGGATGTTGCTGGGGTGAAGATCGGACCAGGAGGTCAGATCTCCTGCAGCCAACAGATAATCGTTATCGAAGACCATAACATGGTGGTTCTGATCTCTGAGTCTTACTCTACAGCATTTTCTGTGCTCAGAGTAGCAGCTGCAATTTGGTCGTTGATGGAAAGCCCGTTCAGAGTATGAATGGGGTGTGCTAGGACTGCCGGTGTTGCTGAAGAGGGAATACCAGGACCCAGACCCCAGCAACGATGAGCACTGTACAACTCCACCCCGGACAGTCCCAAGCCCAGCTGAGAAAGGAGGAAAGCTGGGCACGAGGTAGCAACCCAGAGCCACGGAGGCTCTGAAAACCCCATCCTGGAGATGCACCGAGAAGATGTATAGATGGGCTACACGTGAACTTGAAAGACTGTCCCAAGACAGAGTTCTCTGGTGATCTGCTGTCCACGGCCTCTGCCCCATTAGGGGTGAAGGGCTGAAGAAGAAGGTAGCGGCAGTGTACGATCTGGTGCTGTTCCCAGACTCATACTGACCCTCTCATGACCCAGCCCAAAGTGGAAGGCTGCACTCGTAACACAGGCTTCCTTCCAAGGGAACATGTTGTGACAGGGCTCAGGGCTCAGGGTCCTGCCAGTAACTGGCTTGGTGAGTCACTTGGTCACAACACTGACTCTCACTGGAACTGTTGTGTCCACAAGAGCAGAGGCAGCCTGTGAAAATGAGGAAAGGAAAGTGGCTGACTGCTGAGATTTCAGGCAACTCCACACACCCCAGGAGCCGACAATAAGCAGAGCTGCGTCCAGCCCTGAAAATACTCGCCCTCACTGACAGCTGTGTGAACAGCCAGTAACAAAACTGTACACCCACACTTCCTCTTTCATTAGAACAGTTATATCCACTTCACAAGCCCACCTTCTGCAGAGCACATTCCCCAGGACCCTCCACCTGCCATTCTGTCAGGGTCATCTACTGTGCCTGTGCTCCCAGTATGGCCTCCTCTACTTCAATCAGACACCATAGAGAGCGGGTGTCACTTCAGCAAGCACCTTTGCTCTATTTGTTGCAAAAAGTGGGTGCTCCTAGTGACATCCATTTTACTTCTACTTTCCATTCCCATTTTAACATGTCTGTCCATGGCCTCCTCTACTGCCAAAATGAGGCCAACCTCAGGCTAGAGAGCAACATCCAATACGTCGTCCGGGTAGCTTGCAACCTGGTGGCACGAACATCGATTTTGCCCCCTTTCCCATTCTCCATTCTGGTTCTCCTCCAACTTTGTTTTTTTTTATAATTGTTCAATGTTGTTTTATCTCGTGTTTTGACCAGCAACATAGCAAATTTCTAATACGGTACAAATAAATGTGTCGGACTTCCTAACCAACATAACTCAGATAGTCAAGATGCAGAACCACTCTTCCCTTCTGATTACACTCAAATGGGTGCCCCCCCAGGGGTGTGTCTGACCCCCCCTCCCCCAGGGCTGTGTCTGACCCCACTGTGGTAGATTCTGCTCACACCATGATACTCAAATGGGTGCCCCCCCCCAGAGGTGTGTCTGACCCCCCCCTCCCCCAGGGCTTTGTCTGACCCCACTGTGGTACATTCTGCTCACGCCATGATACTAAAATGGGTGCTCCCCCAGGGCTGTGTCTGACCTCCCCCCCACCCAGGGCTGTGTACTGTGGACGGTGGTAGGGGTCATCACCGACAATGATGTGGCACCCTGCAGAGAGGAGGTGGAAGAGCTCGAGGCCTGGTGCCAGGCAAATAACCTCTTCCTCGATGTCAACAAGACAATGGAGATGGTTATGGACTTCAGGAGAACTCCCACCACTCACATCCCTCTTACATCAGCAGTACAGCAGTGGAAACTGCAAATAGTTTCAAACTCCTGGGAGCAGACATTTCACACATCCTCTCATGGTCCCAGAACACATTCTACAGAGTCAGGAGAGCTGACCAGCACCTTTACTCCCTGGGGATGCTGAAGCAATCTGGATGATGAGCATCTGTACTCACATCAGTCTACAGGAGTGCAGCCGAGTCTAGGCACATCACTGTGTGGTACGGAAACTGCACTGCGGTAGACAAGAAAGCTCTACAACAGGTAGTCAAAACTGCCCAAAATATCACTGGCACTAGCCAGCCTGCCATCAAGGATAAACAGTGCCTATAAAAGGTATTCATCCCCAATGGAAGTTTTCATGTTTTATTATCAGAATGGAATTAATTTGGCTTTTTGACACTGATCAGTGGAAAAGACTCTTTCGTGTCAAAGTGAAAACAAATTTCTACAAATTGGTCTAAATTTATTAGAATTATTAAACACAGAATAAATGATTGCATAATTACTCAACCTTCAAGCCAGTATTTAGTAGATGCACCTTTGGCAGTAATTACAGCCTTGAGTCTGTGTGGATAGGCCTCTATCAGCTTTGCACATTTGGGCACTGCAATTGTCCCCTATTCTTCTTTACAAAACAGCTCAAACTCTGTCAGATTGCATGGAGATATCAGTGAACAGCACTTTTCAGGGCCAGCCACAAATTCTCAATTGGATTGAGATCTGGACTTTGACTTGGCCACTCCAGGACATTAACCTTGTTGTTTTTATGCCTTTCCTGTGTAGCTTTGGCTTTATGCTTGGGATCATTGTCTTGCTGAAAAACAAATCTTCTCCCAAGTCACAGTTCTCTTGCAGACTGCATCAGGTTTTCCTCCAGAATTTCCCTGTATTTTGCTGCATTCATTTTACCCTCTACCTTCACAAGCCTCCAGGGCTTGCTGCAGCGAAGCATCCCCACAGCATGAAGCAGCCACCACCATGCTTCATGGTGTTTTTTGTGGTGTTTGACTTACACCAAACAAAGCATTTAGTCTGATGGCCAAAAAGCTCAATTTTGGTTTAATCAGACCATAGAACCTTCTTCAAGCTGACTTCAGAGTCTCCCACATGCCTTCTGGCAAACCCTAGCCAAGATTTCATGAGAGTTTTTTTTCCCCCCAAATAGTGGCTTTCTCTTTGCCACTTTCCTATAAAACTGCAACTGGTGAAGCACCCAGACGACAGCTGTCATACACGATGTCACCCCCATCTCAGCCACTAAAGCTTGTAACTCCTCCAGAGTTGTCATAGGTCTCTTGGTGGCCTCGCTCACTGCTCCCCTTCTTGCACGGTCACTCAGTTTTTGAGGACAGCCTGCTCTAGGCAGATTTACTGCTGTACTATATTCTTTCCGATTCTTGATGATTGACTTAACTGTACTCCAAAGAATATTCTGTGACTTCAAAATTTTCTTGTATCCATCTCCTGACTTGTGCTTTTCAATAGCCTCTTTGTGGAGTTGCTTAGAGTGTACTTTTGTCTTCATGTTGTAGATTTCACCAGGATACTGACTCACCAGCAGTTGGACTTTCCAGATCCAGGTGTATTTTTACTACAATCATTTGAAACACTTTGACCGCACAAAGGTGATCTCCATTTAACTAATTATGTGACTTCTAAAACCAATTGGCTGCATCAGTGATGATTTGCTGTGTCATATTAAAGGGGGTGAGTACTCATGCAATCAATTATTTTGTGTTTTATATTTGTAATTAGTTTAGATCACTTCATAAAGATCTGTTTTCACTTAGATACAAAAGAGTCTTTTTCTGTTGATCAGTGTCAAAAAAGCCAAATTAAATCCACTGCGATTCAATTTTAAAAACAATAAAACATGAAAACTTCCAGCGGGGTGGGGTGGTGAATACTTTTTATAGGGCTGGAAAAGTGCCGGAAAAGGGCCAGTATCATCATGATAGATCCCACCAACCCTGTTTGTCCCACTCCCAACAGGGAGGAGGCTATGTAACATCCACACCAGGACCACCAGACTCAAAAAGAGTTACTTTCCCCAAGGCTGATCAATACCTCCACCCACTAACCCAGCCCTCCACACCCCCAACCACCACTACTTTATCATTTCCTGTCAGTCACCTTGTGTACAGACACTCCTGTGCCTAGTGTCACTTTATGGACATGCAATCTATCTCAGTATCTAAGCTATCTTACGTTTTTATATTTATTGTACTTTATTAATTATTATAACATTACTTATCTTATTGTGTTTTTTTGCTACATCAGAGGTAGAGTAACAATTATTTTGTTCTCCTTTACTCTTATCTACAGAATCAGAATCAGGTTTATTACAACCAGAATGTGTCATGAAATTTGTTAACTTAGCAGCCGCAGTTCATTGCAATACATGATAATCGAGAAAGAAAAAAAATCTTTTGGGTATATATATATATTGACTAGATTAAAATAGTGCAAAAACAGAAATAAAATATATTTTAAAAAGTGAGGTAGTGTCCAAGAGTTCAATGTCCATTTAGGATTTAGATGGCAGAGGGGAAGAAGCTGTCCCTGAATCGCTGAGTGTGTGCCTTCAGGCTTCTGTACCTCCTACCTGATGCTAACAGTGTGAAAAGGGCATGCCCTGGGTGCTGGAGTTCTTTAATAATGGACATTATCCTTCTGAGGCACCGCTCCTTGAAGATGTCCTTGGTACTTTGTAGGCTAGTACCCAAGATGGAGCTGACTAATTTTACAACTTTCTGTAGCTTCTTTCGGTCCTGTGCAGTAGTTCCACCCACCTCCCATACCAGACAGTGATGCAGCCTGTCAGAATGCTCTCCATGGTACATCTATAGAAGTTTTCAAGTGTTTTGGTTGACAAACTAAATCTCTTCAAACTCCTAATGAGGTATAACCACTGTCTTGCCTTCTTTATAACTGCATCAATATGTTGGGACCGGGTTAGATCCTCAGAGATCTTGACACTCAGAAACTTGAAACTGCTCACTCTCTCCACTTCTGATCCCTCTATGAGGATTGGTATGTGTTCCTTCATCTTACCCTTCCTGAAGTCCACAATCAGCTCTTTTGTCTTACTGACATTGAGTGCCAGGTTGTTGTGTGACACCATTCCACTAGTTGGCATATCTCACTCCTGTACACCCTCTCATCTTCATCTGAGATTCTACCAACAATGGTTGTATCATCAGCAAATTTATTGATGGTATTTGAGCTATGCCTAGCCACACAGGAAATGACATTAAACAATCCTGGATATTGAATATGGCAGATAAAATTGATTCGAAGTTGATCCTCTCAGCCCTTCTCTTCCCCTCACTTCCCTCGAATTCCCTTTCGTCCAGGGTCCACTGTCCTTTCCTGTCAGATTCCTTCTTCCTCAGCCCCTTACTTCTTTTACCTGTCACCTCCCAGTTTCTCACTTCATCTCCCATCCTACAGCCACCTTCCATCTCACCTGGTCTCACCTGTCACCTGTCAGCTTCCTCTCCTTCCCTTCCCCACCTTCTTATTCTGGCTTCTTCGCCCTTCCTTTCCAGCCCTCGACCCAAAACGTTGACTGTTTCTGCTGCGGTTTGTGTGTGTCTGGAGCGGCTAGCGGTGTTCTCCCACCAGCGGAGGAGGGGGTGGGGGTGAGGATGTCTTGATGGAGGTGTACAGAATGAATCAGGGTGATAGACAGGGCAGATAGGAGGAAATTTCCCCACATTGAGAGGTGTTCAGGGGAAGTGAAGTATATTTATTTCACTCACTGCGCCTCAGGAGATATCATACAACACAGAAACCAACCATTCTGCCTGTCACATCACATTTTATCCACTTATTTAATGCATCCCCTGTCAGGTCTGCTCCTACAGGTGCCTCCCAGTCTCTTCATAGTTAATAGAATTCGCCTGCCACTGATATCAGACTCATCACCGGCAGCCTATTTAAACCCCATTCTCATCCGCATCCTTGCTCACTTCTTGAACCAGCCAGCCTTAGCCAGTTGCTTCTTGTTGTCTGTTGTGTTTAGTTTCAGTTCTCTCTTGTTTTGTGGCCCATTGTGGTTATTATTTTGCAGTCGAGTAATAAAGTTGTCAGTTCCTGCTGAATTGTCTTTGCTCTCTGCTACATTTCCTGATACCCCCTTTCTCTATGTTGAATCTCCATATGATGTCCCCAGTTCCTGGTGATCAGTGATGTAGTACTTCCACCTTCACTCTCATTATCTGTGGTCCTGTTCAATCCATCTCTAGTGGCCCAGTCACTCCCAGTCCTTCCTGTTTTGTGAAAATGGTTGTGAAATATTTTACAATATTCTTTCCTTTGATAATTCAGTGCTGCAGTTCCTCTGAATTTTCACCTCTCCCTAATCCTCTTATATTCCCTTCTGATGCCCACTCCTACCACCTCAGAACTCACTATCTGCCCCTTTGTGTGCCCCCCGTTTTTGCCTCACCTTATTCACCGTGTGTGTTGATTTATTTCCCCTTTTGACAGGATTGTTTTCCTTCACCCTGTTGGTCTCTGTTCTAAATGCTCCCTTGGATGTTCAACATCGGAGTTTGCCAATGCTCTTGTTTGGGCACCATAGTGTGCAGTGATTGGTGTGACTGGGGTTCGGAGTTCAATTCTGTAAGGAGTCACTGTATGTGTCATGCATGGCTTTCCCCTGGTACTCCAGTTTCCTCCCAAAGTCTAAAGGAGTACAGTACTGGCTAGGATCATTGGTCATTGTAAATCGTCCCCTGATTAGTTTAGGTTTAATCGAAGTCATGGGGTTGCTGGGGCAGCCTGCTGTGAAGGGATGGGAGGCCCTACTATAAGCAAATAAATCAATAAACACAGCCTCCTGAATCAGCTTTTCACCACACTATTAACCTGGAGTCCATTCTACTGGGGCCCCCTGGGTGGTCCCGTTTCTTTTATATACAGATTAATAGGTTATTTGGTCACACAGGTGTAACTGGGCCACACGGGCTCACTGGACGGTTACCAAGCAGTATCTCTAAATAAAATAAAATAAATACGGATATGACATAAAGTTTATGGTTACTATCGCTGAAATGTTCTCCACCTTTAACCTATGCTCGCTGCACTGGTTCATGGCCCATCATGAGAGTGGAGGAATCATAGCACAGAGACCATTGTTTGGCCCATCTCGTCAGTACCAGTATGATCTTTGGCCAGCCCCATCTACCTGCACTGGGACATAGAGCATTAGTAAATCCTCCTACACAGTGATCCATCTCCAGAGCCAAAAGCAATTCCTCCTGTGCGTGTCTTCAATGTATTGGGTTAGAAAGGAAACATTGCAGGAAACATTCTTCATCTGTTAGGGACAGAATCCCATGATTTTCACCCAGTGATATCGAAGGAACGGCGATATGTTTCCAAGTCAGGATGGTGAGTGACCTGGAGGGGATTTCCAACTGGTGGTGTTCCCCGGTATCTGCTGTTCTCGTCCTTCTAGATGGTGGTGGTCATGGGCCTGGAAGGTGCTGCCTTAGGAACTTTGGTGTGTTGTTGCAGTGCATCTTGTAGATAGTACACACTGCTGATTAGATGTTTGTGGAAGGGATATCAATCAAGTGGCTGCCTTGTACAGGATGGAGTCAAGCTGATGGAGTTGCACTCATCCAGGCGAGTGGTGAGTATTCCAGTACACCCCTGACCTGAGCCTTGTGGATGGTGGACAGACTTTGGGGAGTCAGGAGATGAGTTACATGCCATAGGATTCCTAGCCTTTGACCTGCTCTGGTAACTATGGTGTTTATAAGGCTAGACCAGTTCAGTTTCCTGTTAATGGTAACTCCCAGGATGTTGGTAGTAGGGGATTCAGTCATGGTGATGCCACTAAATGTCAAGGGACACTGGTTAGATCCTCTCTTGTTGGAGTTGGTCATTGCCTGGCACTTGCGTGGATCGAATGTAACTTGCCACTTGTCAGCCCAAGCCTGGATATTGTCCAGGTCCTGCTGCAATTGGGTATGAACTGCTTCACTCTCTGAGGAGTCACGAATGATGCAGAACATTGTGTAGTCATCTGCGAACATCCCCACTTCTGACCTTCTGATGGAAGGCCAGTCATTGATGAAGCAGCTGAAGATGGTTTGTCCTCAGACACTTCCCTGAGGAACTCCTGCAGTGATGTCCTGAGGATGAGATGATTGACCTCCAACCACCACAACCATCTTTCTTTGTGTCAGGTATGATTCCAACCAGCAGAGGGTTTTCCCCCGAATTCCCATTGACTCCATTTTAGCTGAGGCACCTCGATGCCATACTCAGTCAAATGTTGCCTTGATGTCGAGGGCTATCACTTTCACCTCAGCTCTGGTATTTAGCTCTTTGGTCCATGTTTGCACCAAGGAGGTGATGAGGTATTAGTCTCCACAAAACCGTGCAGTGGTCACTTCTACCAATGCTGTCATGGACAGATGCTGCCGCAACAGGCAGGTTGATGAGAATGAGGTCAAGTGTGTCTTTCCCTCCTGTTGGTTCCCTCATCATCTGCTGTAGTTCCAGTCTGTATGTTCAGTAGGACCCAACCGACTTGGTGCGTGGAGGTACTACCAAGCCACTCTGGGTGATGGACATTGAAGTCCCCCAGCCAGAGTCCATTCTGTGTCCTTTCTGACACAAGGAGAGTTGAAATCACCCATATTTTTACTGATTTCCCTGATTTTCCTCCATCAATCTGTCATCTGCACACTTTGTCTTTTCCTTCATCATAATCCTTTTGGATTCTCCTGTGTGCCTCCCTTTACCCACGTGCCATTATCTTGTTCCCAGTCCTGACCAGACCTGCTCCCACTTTGCTCTCCATCTTTTCTCAGTGTTCATTTCCAGTCCGAGGTATCTGTTGCTCAGTTTGAGTAATCCCTGCTGCCTCTGCTCCCTCCTGACGAATCCTACTCCTGTTTCAATACCATTGCTCAGCCTGTCTTCATGATCTGTACTCTGCATAATTAACCGGGTGTCCTTTACCCTGACCTGTTGTCAAGGTGAAGGGTTTAACTCGTCACTTGGAGATCTCCTCTTCCTTTACGGCTTTCCTTTGCTGGGCTTTGAATGAAGCAGGAGGTATATGATAAAGGGCAGGTCTGCCACACCCACGGGCCAAGTGTACGCGTTCCGTGGAGAAATAATGCGGCAGGGGACGGAGGTGAGAATGATCATAGAGTACAGAACAGTACAGTACATCACCTTCAGCCATTGTGTTGTGACAACCTTCTAACCGACTACAAGATCTTTCAAATCCTCCCCTCCCACATACCCTCCATTTTTCTTTCATCCATGTGCCTATCTAAGAGTGTTGAAGCCCCTAATATATCTGCCTCAACCATCACCCCTGGCAGCATGTTCCACACACACACTAAACTCCTTTTTTAAAAAATCTTACCTCTGACATTCCCCCGATACTTTCCTCCAATCAACCCCTTGTATTGCATCATGCTAACCGCTATCCCAACGTAGCACCCATTGGCAACGTTTTAATAGGCAATGGGATTTATCCCCAGTATAAGCTTCCCCTCCACAGGGGTATGACAACCTTAAGGAACCAGGCCATCTCCTCAAACTCACCCAGCCCCAGTGCCCCAACAGTGAGCCCTTTGGTATAAGCGCTCAGCTCCGCTCTATCCAAGGCCTGTCACAGGAAGTCAAGGGCCATGAGTGCCATAGACAGGGTGAATAGCCACCGTCTACTCCCAGGTTGGTTGACAAACCAGTGAAGGTGCATAAGTTTCAGGTGGGAAGGGAGATATTTAATATCAACATGAGAGGCAACATTTTCACCCAGAGAGTGGTCAGTATATGGAATGAGCAGCTAGAGGAAGTGGTTAAAGCAGTCAGAGATATTTAAAAGACACACTTGGACAGATAAATAGATGGGAAAGGCTAGAGTGATAAGGGCCTCTGCAATTGGATCCTCATCTTCTTAACCAAGTCCACAATCTGTGTGGATTAGTGATAAAATCTCTTCTGTGCTGACGATGAACACTGGCGTGCCTCAGGGGTGTGAGCTTAGCCCACTGCTCTACTCTCTATAAACCCACAACTGTGTGGCTAGGCATAGCTCAAATACCATCTATAAATTTGCTGACGATACAACCATTGTTGGTAGAATCTCAGGTGGTGACGAGAGGGCGTACAGGAGTGAGATATGCCAACTAGTGGAGTGGTGCCACAGCAACAACCTGGCACTCAATGTCAGTAAGACGAAAGAGCTGATTGTGGACTTCCGGATGGGTAAGATGAAGGAACACATACCAATCCCCATAGAGGATCAGAAGTGGAGAAAGTGAGCAGTTTCAAGTTTCTGGGTGTCAAGATCTCTGAGGATCTAACCTGGTCCCAACATATTGATGTAGTTATAAAGAAGGCAAGACAGCAACCATACTTCATTAGGAGTTTGAAGAGATTTGGTACGTCAACAAATACACTCAAAAACTTCTATAGATGTACTGTGGAGAGCATTCAGACAGTCTACATCACTGTCTGGTGTGGTGTGGGGGGGCGGGGGGCTACTACACAGGACCGAAAGAAGCTGCAGAGAGTCATAAATTTAGTTGGCTCCATACGTCAACGGCAGATGCAATCTCAATGGCTCTCCACGCAGCTTTAGACCACCTAGACAACACAAACACCTATGTCAGGATGCTGTTCATCGACTATAGCTCAGCATTTAATACCATCATTCCTGCAATCCTGATTGAGAAGTTGCAGAACCTGGGCCTCCACCTCCCTCTGCAATTGGATCCTCGACTTCCTAACTGGAAGAGCATATTCTGTGCGGATTGGTGATAACATATCCTCCTCGCTGACGATCAACACTGGCACACCTCAGAGGTGTGTGCTTAGCCCACTGCTCTACTCTCTGTATACCCATGACTGTGTGGCTAGGCATAGCTCAAATACCATCTATAGGTTTGCTGACGATACTGCCATTGTTGGTAGAATCTCAGGTGGTGACGAGAGGGCGTACAGGCGTGAGATAATGGTGGAATGGTGCCACAGCAACAACCTGGCACTCAACGTCAGTAAGACCGAAGAGCTGATTGTGGACTTCAGGAAAGGTGAGACAAAGGAACACATACCAATCCTCATAGAGGGATCAGAAGTGGAGAGAGTGAGCAGTTTCAAGCTCCTGGGTGTGAACATCTCAGAGAATCTAACCTAGTCCCAACATATCGATGCAATTATAAAGGCAAGATAGCAGCTACATTTCTTTAGAAATTTGAAGAGATCTGGTTTGTCAAGTAAAACACTTGAAAACCTCTATAGGTGCACAGTGGAGAGCATTCTGACACATTGCATCACTGTCTGGTATGGGGGAGGACACTCTCTCTCCTCCTCCACCTCTCTCTCTCTCTCTCTTTCCCTCTCCCTCACTCACTCTTCTGCCTGTCAGTCAGAGGAGACGGCCTGCTGAGACGATGAGGAAACATCTGTGAGTTACTGGAACAGACGAGTGACATCAGCCTCAGACCGCAAGTTGCAGTGTCTATGCAGAACAGGTTGTTCTGGTGAGGCAACGCGGGGTACACCAGGTCTCTGTTCCACTGACTGCGAAGCTGGAGGTTGCTCCTACCGGGTTCTGTGAAGACATGAAGCAATGCTGTCTGGTAAATGGTTCACAGTTCAAAGTACACGTCACCAAAGACTTTTCCTTGTAGGCATTCACGGTATAGCAAAGCAATACAATGGAATTAATGAAACCCGACGCTCAAAGACTGACGAACAACCAATGTGCTACAGAAGACAAAATATACAAATATATATAAAAATAATAAGGCAAAAAGATAAATACTGAGGAGATGAGTTGTAAAGTCCTTGAAAGATGTTATAGAATCAGTTCGGTGAGGTTATCCTCCAAAGGCCAAAATGGTGGATCCAAGAACAGCAACAAGGGAGGGTCACACTGTGGGAGGGGCGGTACCGAAGGAGGGTCACACTGTGGGAGGGGTGGTACCGAGGGAGGGTCACACTGTGGGAGGGTGGTACTGAGGGAGGGTCACACTGTGGGAGGGGTGGTACAGAGGGAGGGTCACACCATGGGAGGGGTGGTACCGAGGGAGGGTCACACTGGGTGAGGTGGTACTGAGGGAGGGTCACACTGTGGGAGGGGTGGTACCGAAGGAGGGTCACACCGTGGGAGGGGTGGTACCGAGGGAGGGTCACACTGGGTGAGGTGGTACTGAGGGAGGGTCACACTGTGGGAGGGGTGGTACTGAGGGAGGGTCACACCGTGGGAGAGGTGGTACTGAGGGAGAGTCACACTGTAGGAGGGGTGGCACCGGGGGAGGGTCATACTGTGGGAGGGGCGGTACCGAGGGAGGGTCACACTGTGGGAGGGGTGGTACTGAGGGAGAGTCACTCTGTGGGAGGGGTGGTACTGAGGGAGGGTCACACTGTGGGAGGGTCACACTGTGGGAGGGGTGGTACTGATGGAGGGTCACACTGTGGGAGGGGTGATACTGAAGGAGGGTCAAACTGGGTGAGGTGGTACTGAGGGAGGGTCACACTGTGGGAGGGGTGGTACCGAGGGAGGGTCACACTGGGTAAGGTGGTACTGAGGGAGAGTCACACTGTGGGAGGGGTGGTACTGAGGGAGGGTCACACTGTGGGAGGGGTGGTACTGAGCGAGGGTCACACTGTGGGAGGGGTGGTACCAAGGGAGGGTCACACTGTGGGAGGGGTGGTACTGAGGGAGGGTCACACCGTGGGAGGGGTGGTACCGAGGGGGGGGTCACACCGTGGGAGGGGTGGTACCGAGAGAGGGTCACACTGTGGGAGGAGTGGTACCGAGGGAAGGTCACACTGTGGGAGAGGTGGTACCGAGAGAGGGTCACACTGTGGGAGGAGTGGTACCGAGGGAAGGTCACACTGTAGGAGGGGTGGTACCAAGGGCGGGTCACACCATGGGAGGGGTTGTACTGAGGGAGTGCTGTTGAATTCCAGCGAGTACAGGCCCTGAGACAACATACGCTCCTCAATTGTTAATGCTTTAATTCCCAGGACCTTCCTCGTGAACTTTCTCTGGACCGTCTCCAATGCCAGACAGGGGACACAAAACTGCTCACAATACCCTGTACAGTCCGACCAATGTTTTCTAAAGCCTCAGGCGTAGAGAGGTAGTGTTTGATAAATCTGTGGGTGTTCATAAGTCTGTGACTTTCAGAATAGATTCAGCATCCTGGTGTATTTCAATTTTGAAAGTCTTTTATAAGGTGTCATATCAAACAGAATTAATGTTTTCAGTGTTGGGGCAGATGGACTGGTGTTACTGAAGGAGGGCCGTATAATGTGTGGAAACAGAGTGGGAATGAACGGGTTATTTTTACCTCAGTGACAGTGGCCAGTGGGTGCCGCAGGAACCTCTGCCAGGGTACCAGCAGCTCATGGGCCATGTCAGTGATCTGGACCAGGGGATCATGCGCTCTCGATCCAAGAGTGTTTTGACGAAGCTCTGTGGATGCACGATGGAGAGACCGATTGCATTACCCGAGCTGGGGAACAGGGATGATGCTGCCCAGTCCATCACAGGTCACTGAGAACATTTACGAGGAGCGCTGTACAAGAGAGCAGCATCCATCATCAGGGACCCCACCAACCAACCTCTCGCCACTACCATCGGACAGGAGGTCCAGAAGCCAAAAGTCCAACTCCACCAGGTTCAGGAACAGTTATTACCCTTCAAAATTCAGGTTCCTGAACCAGCGTGGATAACTTCACTCATCAAAACTCTGAATTGATTTCACAACCTGCACACACTCACTTTTAAGGTCTCTACGACTCATGTTGTCAATATTGATTTAGTATATCTATCTATTATCTTTCTAATACTAAAACTCTCATGCTCTGCCTGTCTGTGACCTCCAATCAGCACAAATAGTGCATTACAACGGCACTTTTTTGGCTAAATCGAATTAAAATGTGCTAACTTACAGAATGCAGGCAAAGTTCAGAGTTATATATTCGTATAAAATTGCTCATTTGCCAAAAATTAACAGGCTGCCTTTCACCCAGGACCTGATCAGCCATCATGGAAATCGGGACGCGACAGCCCGACGCATGCGCACGGCCAGCCTCAGCAGCGACACCTACTGGAGCAAAAGAGCAAGGGGTCACATTCTGCTAATCACCATCAGCATGTGCAGGATTGGGACAGATCTAACTGCCACCCATCGATAAGAGATAATTAAATCTTATTGTAATGACATACTTCAAGACACCCATAAAACCCTTTGCTGCAGACAAAGGACAGCGGTGACTATATCACGTCCATTTAGGAGAGCGCCAACCACATCATGAAGAATAATCAGCATCCTTTGGTGTTAGTGCTTCGTATCTTCTACCCAGCATTAGGGTAAAAAAAATGGTCAGCCTAATTATGCCGCGTGGAAAGGGAAGGGGGACATTATGGTCAAGAGATAATGCCAAACATCGTCGGGAAGCGGCAAGGAGAGGGAGAGAACAAGAATCAGATGAGGCCAAGGCCGCACCACTCCAGGATCAAAGAGTCAGGACAAAAAAATATGAGAGAAGAAGAGACAGAGGAGGAGAGGCATGCACGTCTCCAGGATCAGAGGCAAACAACAAACAGCAGAAGAAATGAAGAGACGGGGGATGAAAGGGCTGCACGTCTCCAGAATGACAATGAGAGGCACAAGGGTGGCAGATAAACCAGAAATGATGCCACCAAAAGTGTCCTTCATTAAACAAGGAGGAGCTATATTTGCTTTGCTACACGTCGTTCTTCTTTAATAAACTGAGGTTTTCTACTTCAGTTTCCAAAGCAAAGCGATACCAATAGCATTCAGGAAAATTTAATGTTCATTCTGGCACAGACGGAGGAGAGAACAAGAATCCGATCAGGCCAGGGCCGCACGACTCCAGGATCAGAGAGAAAGAACAAATGGTAGAAGAGATGAAGAGACGAAGGATGAAAGGGCTGCGCGTCTCCAGAATGACAAAAACAGGCAGAGAAGGAGGAGAGAGGGAGAGACAGAGGAGAAAAGGAAAGATCAACTTGAGAATATGTGGCACAGAGTAATTATTGCGAGAGTTGCTGAAGATGACAATGGCCGCTTTCGACGACAATACCTCGACAGAGAAAGAGCAAGGCAAAATGCACGACTCGCATACTGTCACATTTCTGCTGATGTTGGTTCGATGACCAGAGTATGCCCTCTTTGTCGTGCCTTCCTATTCACTGGAGAAACCGCACATTTCTGCTGTATGAAGGGAAAGGTCAGGATAGGCAATTTGCAGCCTCTACCTAATGAACTCCTCAATTTGTACAGCAAAGATGAACCTATTGCAAACGAGTTCAGGAAGGACATCAGACAATACAATTGCCTCTTCCAAATGACATCCTTTGGTGCCAAAGAAGTCATTCCAACTGGGAATCGATGGAATCCTTCTGTGATTATTCAAGGCCAAATCCATCATTACATCGGACATATAATTCCAGACCCGACCCAGCAAGCCCGATTCCTTCAAATTTACTTCATGGATGTTTAATGTTCATTCTGGTCACATATTTGTCTTGCTATGCGTCTTTCTTCTTTAATAAGCTGAGTTTTTCTTCTTTAATTTCCAAATCAAAGAGATAGCAATAGCATTCAGGAAAATTTAATGTTCATTCTGGTCACATCAGACTGCACTACCCTTCTCTCAAAGGGTGCCCCAACGGGTTGCCCCGTTGTCTAGTTTGTACTACTTGTCTTCTTTTGCACATTGATTATATGTCAGTCTTTGTTTGTGTCGAGTTTTTCTGTCGTGTTTCTTTATTTTCCTATAAATGCCTGCAAGAAAATGAATCTCAAGATTGTACATGGTGACATATATGTACTTTGATGATATACTTACATATATTGAACTTTGACTCTGTGTAAATCTGGGATCTGTGGGAAGTACGGAGAGTGCCACAGGGATTTGGATAAGGGAAGGGGCAAGGCTTAAGTGTAAAATTTTTGGGCCATCACTGTGTTAGAAGTAAAGCAGTGGAAAGGGTGAGCAGTTTCAAATTCCTGGATGTCAACATCCTTGAAGATCTATCCTGAGCCCAAGCTGTCAATGCGATTACAAAGGAGGCACAACAGTGCCTGTATTTCATTACAATTTTGAGGAGATTTGATATGTCACCAAAGATACTCACAAATTTCTACGGATGGAGAGAATTCTGACAGGTTGAATCACCGTCTGGTTTGGAGGGGCCACTGCGTAGGATTGAGAAAAGCCACAGAAAGCTGTAAACTCAGCCAGCTCCATCATGGGTATGAGCCACCTCAGCATCGAGGACACCTTCAAAAGGCGATGCCTGAAGCAGGCAGCATCCGTCATTAAAGACCCCGTCATGAAGGACATGTCCTCTTCTCACTGCTGGCACCACGGAGGAGGTACAGGAGCCTGAAGAACACTATCTCACTATTAATTTTCCTCTCATTTTGTACAACTTACATAATATATACATATAGTCCTTATTGCAATGTATAGCTGCCACAAAACAAATGTCATGATAAATGCTTGTGATATTAAATCTGATCCTGATTCTGAGTAAGACAGAATGTTCCTCTAACCGGCAGACATTGGATGTGTTGGTGTGCAGAGAGGGGATTGTACCAGTCACTGTTTGGGAGCAGTGCCAGGGAGTCTGAGAATTACTGCAGGAAGAGTGGGGGAGGGGGGTCAAGCGTCTTGCCCCTGGAACATCTCCCAGAGTGGGGGGGGGGGGGCGGTCAACCGGCTTGTCCTGGAACATCTCCCAGTCCCAGAGTGGGGGCGGGGGGGTGGTCAAACAACTTGTCCTGGAACATCTCCCAGAGTTGGGGGGGAGGTCAAACGACTTGTCCTGGAACATCTCCCAGAGTGGGGGGGGGGGGTCAAGCGACTTGCCCCTGGGACATCTCCCAGAGTGGGGGGGGAGGTCAAGCGACTTGTCCTGGAACATCTCCCAGAGTGGGGTGGGGGGTCAAGCGACTTGCCCCTGGGACATCTCCCCAACTAATGAAGATTGTGACCTTCTCTCTCAGTGAGTTTAATTCAGGGGTGGACATTCCAGCTGCCATTGACCTTTTAATTATTAATAAACAATAATAATTAATTATTAATCTCCGGGTGCAGTCAAGGTTGTGTCAATTGATTGTAGTAAAAATAGACCTGGACCTGAAAGGTCCAACTACTAAATTTTTCCTTGCAGGATTATATTGTAATTAGGTGTGATAGATTAGTTGGTAGAGGGGGGTGGTGCAACTTTTATAAGGAAAGGGCTAGGACATAGAGTTATGGATGTAAAGGAGGTATATGAGGCACTTGTAGAAGTACTTGATTCAGGTAGGGGCATTAAAGACCCCTGGATAACCTTAAGGTAAGATTAATACAGGAAAATCCTGAAGGAAAACCTGATTCAGTCTGCAAGAGAAATGTGACTTAGGAGAAGATTTGTTTTCCAGCAAAACTATGACCCTGAGTATAAAGCCAAAACTACACAGGAATGGCTTAAAAATAACAGAGTTAATATCCTGGAGTGGCCAAGTCAGAGTCCAGACCTCAATCCAATTAAGAATTTGTGGCTGGACTTGGAAAAGGGCTGTTCACACATGATCCTCATGCAATCTGACAGAGCTTGAGCAGTTTTGTAAAGAAGAATGGGGGGAAATTGCAGTGTCCAGATGTGCAAAGCTGATAGAGACCTATCCACACAGACTCAAGGCTGTAATTGCTGCCAAAGGTGCCTCTACTAAATACTGACTTGAAGGGGGTGAGTAATTATGCAATCAATTATTTTGTTTAATAATTGTAATAAATATAGACTAATTTATAGAAATTTGTTTTCACTTTGACACAAGTCTTTTTTGTTGATCAGTGTCAAAAAAGCCAAGTTAAATCCACACAAAATGCTGGTGGAACACAGCAGGCCAGGCAGCATGTCTAGGAAGAGGTACAGTCGACGTTTCGGGCCGAAACCCTTCGTCAGGACTAACTGAACGAAGAGTTAGTAAGAGATTTGAAAGTGGGAGGGGGAGGGGGAGACCCGAAATGATAAAGAAGACAGGAGGGGGAGGGATGAAGCCAAGAGCTGGACAGTTGTTTGGCAAAAGCGATACAAGGCTGGAGAAGGGGGGAGTATCATGGGACGGGAGGCCTAGGGAGAAAGAAAGGGGGAGGGGAGCACCAGAGGAAGGTGGAGAGCAGGCAAGGAGTTATTGTGAGAGGGACCGAGAGAGAAATAAACAAAAAAACAAACAAATTAATAAATAAATAAGGGATGGGATAAGAAGGGGAGGCAGGTAGCCTCCAACACGATGGCATGAACATTGATTTGTCTAACTTCTGTTAATGCCCCTCCGCCCCTTATTTATTTATTTATTCATTCATTCATTCATTCTCTCTGCTCCCTAGATTTTGAAAAAGGTAGCCGTATAGAGACTGTGCGGGCATTAGAAATGATCTTTCAAAATCATTGGACTCTGGCATGGTTCTGGAGGACTGGAAAATTGCAAATGTCACTCCACTCTATAAGAAAGCAAAGAGGCAGCAGAAAGGAAATTATAGATGTGTTAGTCTGACCTCAGTGGTTGGGAAGATGTTGGACTCAATTGTTAAGGATGAGGTGATGGAGTACTGGTGACACAGGACAAGATAGGACAAAGTCAGCATGGATTCCTTCATGGAAAACTCTGCCTGATGAATCTGTTGGAATTCTTTGAGGAGATTACAAGTAGGATAGATAAAGGGGATACAGTGGATGTTGTATATTTGGATTTTCAGAAGGTCTTTGACAAGGTGCCACACATGAAGCTGCTTACCAAAATAAGAGCCCATGGTACTACAGGAAAGTTACTAACATGGTTAGTGTTGGCTGATTGGTAGGAGGCAGTGAGTGGGAATAAAATTATCCTTGTCTGGTTGGCTGCTAGTGACTAGTGGTGTTTGCAGGGGTCAGTGTTGGGATCGTTTCTTCTTATGCTGTATATCAATGATTTAGATGGAACAGATGGCTTTGTTGTCAAGTTTGCAGATGATATGAAGATTGGTGGAGAGACAGGTAGTGTTGAGGAAACAGGTAGGCTGCAGAAGGACTTAGACAGATTAGGAGAATGGACAAGAAAGTGGCAAATGAAATACAATGTTGGAAAATGCATGGTCATGCACTTTGGTAGTAGAAATAAATGTGTAGACTATTTTCTAAATGGGGAGAAAATCCAAAAATCTGAGATGCAAGGGGACTTGGGAGTCCTTGTACCGAACACCCTAAAGGTTAGCTTGCAGGTCGAGATGGTGGTGAAAAGAGCAAATGCAATGTTAGCATTCATTTAAGAGGTCTGGAATACAAGAGCAGGGATGTGATGCTGAGGCTTTATAAGGCACTGGTGAGTATTGTGAACAGTTTTGGGCCCCTCATCTAAGAAAAGTGTGTTTTGGCATTGGAGAGGGTTCAGTGGGGGTTCACAAGGGTGATTCCAGGAATGAAATGTAATCGTGTCAGAAACATTTAATGGCTCTTGGTCTGTGCTTGCTGGAATTGTGAAGGAAAGTGGGGTGGTGGGAGAAAAATCTCATTGAAACCTTTCAAATGCTGAACACCTAATCAGTGGATGTGGATAGGATGTTTCCCATAGTGGGTGAGTCTTGGACATGAGGGCACAGCCTCAGGATAGAGGGGTGTCCATTTAGATTAGATTAGATTATGAGGACACTCAGTCCTCGTTTATTGTCATTTAGAAATGCATGCATTAAAAAATGATACGATGTTCCTCCAGAAAGATATCACAGAAACACAGGACAAACCAAGACTAAAATTGACAAAACCACATAATTATAACATATAGTTGCAACAGTGCAAATCAATACCGTAATTTGATAAAGAGCAGACCATGGGCACGGTAAAAAAAAGTCTCAAGTCCCGATAGCCCCATCATCTCACGCAGACGGTAGAAGGGAGAAACTCTCCCTGCCATGAACCTCCAAGCGCCGCAAACTTGCCGATGCATTGGAAGCACCCGACTGCAGCCGACTCTGAGTCCATCCAAAAACTTCGAGCCTCCGACCTCTGACACTGAGCACCATCCTCTGCCGAGCACTTCGACCCTGCCCCGGCCGCCGAGCAACAAGCAAAGCCGAGGACTCGGGGCCTTCTCCTCCGGAGATTCTGGATCACACAGTAGCAGCAGCAGCGAAGCAGGCATTTCAGAAGTTTCACTAGATGTTCCTCCGTGCTCTCATGTCTGTCTCCATCAAATCAGAATTGCGTACGGTACCCTGCTTGACAGATAACAGATATCATTCAGCGGAGTGGCCGCTGTGCGCTGCGTCGTGCCGCCATCTTCTCCTCCCGTTTAAGACAGAGATGCAGAGAATTTCTTGAGCTGGAGGGTGGTGAATTTGTGGAATTTGTTACCACAGGCTGCTTTGGAGGTGTATTTAAGGCAGAGATTGATAAGTTCTTGATTGGACACTGCATCAAAAGGTACAACCAGAAGGCTGAGGAGCGGAAAAATATCAGCCATGGTTGATTGGCAGAGCAGACTCGATGGGCCAAATGGCCTAATACTGCTCTTATGTTTTATGGTCTTATGAATTCACTTTGGAAGGTCAAATTTGAAAGCAGAATAATCACATGATTGAGCTGTGTGGAGGAATGGGGGGGGGGGTGGGGATCCCTCAAAGTTGCTCTGCAAGTTTGGCTACCTTATCATAATCCCTTAAGTGGCTTGGCCATACAAGACAGAAGATCTCGGCCTGAAACGTCGACTGCACTTTTTCCATTGATGCTGCCTGGCCTGCCGAGTTCCTCCAGCTTTGTGTTTTTCAGATTTCCAGCATCTGCAGGGTGTGATGGATCACTGGGTGGGAGGGCTCCCTGGGAGTGAGGGATTGCTGAGAGTGAGGGAATCGCTGGGAGTGAGGGATTGCAGGGTATGATGGACCACTGGGTGAGGGAATCTATGGAAGTGAGGGATTACTGGATATGATGGAGTGAATGATGGGGCAAGGTATCCCTGAAAATGAAGAATCACTGGGAGTGAGGGACGTCTGTGAGTGATCTCTGGCAGTGATTGGTATTGAGGAAGCAGTGACACTGAATGGGGTGAAAGTGGAGCTGAGGAGTTTGAAGATGTACAGCACAGGAAGGGTCAGTGGGATCAGCCTGGTCCCTCTGGATCCTGGAGACAATGGTAGGTTCAGAACAGCCATTGGAATGATTACAAGGTCAAACCCAGCCACACCCTCTCTCTCACTTGCTATGACATCCAAGGCAAGTTGGAAAATTGGACCCACTTTGGCCTGGCTGAGCTCTGGCTGCCGTATATGGGCATCAGGTTGGGGAGCAGAGACCCACAGAGTGGTGTTGGCTGAAATCCTCCACAAAAGTCCCAGCCTGACACAGACTGTGGGAGAAGGGACAACATCAGACAGACGATTAATGAGTGCATTACCACTTAGACACTGTCACTCTTGGGCAGCTGAGTGGGGATGGTGAGAATGAATGAGGATGGATTGCAGAGGATTACAGCCCGAGGAAGCCCTGTGGCTGGGAACAGCAGATGTGGTTTACGCCTGAGCACCGGCCACCACCGAGCCATGGGCTTCGGGATATATGACCTCTTGTGACTGACTGACTGAACCACACAGAAACTTTAACTGGGAAAAATTCACACATCAAAGAGAGTCTCATTCTCCTGATTGGATGTTCTATGCTTCTTCAACACAAAGATTACAGTAAACAATTAACTACAGTTTCTATGCATAATCACCTACTTAAATTGGCAGAGTAGACTTGATGGGCCGAATGGCATAATTCTTCTATGTCTTATGGTCTTAACCTCCACATTTTGAACATGGGTAAATTTACAGAATTGCGTATTTACAATGGTTGCAAATCCCAATTTGCAGAACCCCCTTAAATATTCAACACTGTGTCTGTTCTAAAAAACTGCAGGCACCCAAAATATGCACCATTCATTAGTGTTGAAGGATGGCTCCATGAATACACTGTACAACTAACCAGAATGTTAGGTGACAAAACAGATTCTGTCCTGAACTGCACCTTAAGGCAGGGATACCTCTTTGTCAATGCATTAATAGCAGGAACATTCATCTGTTGTCTTCACCAATGTAGTTTCAATGGGACAGAATCAGAATGATTGCTTTCAAAGTATCAGTTGAAAGTTAAATTGTTACAGGTTTTATTTCCTGAAGACTAGTTCTCATTTTAGTTAATCCATGATAATGCTACAACTCTGCTGTGGACAGTCCCGAGTCTGGCTGTGAAAGGAGGGTTTGGGGATGAGGCAATCAACCCCATTCTGTAAAAACCCAGAGCTACAGAAACATCGACAGAAGCTCCAAAGACCTCACTCCTGGGAGAGGAAGAATCTTTGAAGATGGACTACAGCTGGGAACAACTTGAAAGACCAGCTCAAGAAAGAAGGGTCTGGGCATTGCTGTCAGCAGCCTATGCCCCAGTAAGGGCGATGGGCTTAACCAACCGAGAGCTCCCAATCCACTCCATCCACAGTCACTGAACTGTGTTTGCTGGCTGCAGATTGTAGCTTTGGAGAGCTGAGATACCCCTTCTCCGTGATAGAGAATGTGGGGAGATGGAGATACAGGCTGATGGAGTATGTCTTGAGAGTAGCAGATCGCGGCCATGGCTCAGAGACCCAGGGCATGGAGAACCAGTTACACTGAAGACAGAATTCGACAAAGTCAGTCAAAGGTTTCCCATGCTCTGGACTGCAGGAAAGTTTTTCTGCTCCAGCGTAACAATTACAGTACTTTGTTCTCCTTTGCACTGAAAATGGTATTAAAGTACCTTGAATCTTTTGCAGCTTAGCCCCCAGAGGAACAAGGTTTTGTTTAGCTGTATACGTGTGCATAGTGGAATGACAAGAACTTGAGACCGGGTGTGGAGTTTGGTTTAGTGAGCTAGAACAAATTCTTGGAGCTCAGGACGCCACAGTTGCAACAGAGCCAGGGTTGTGCTCTGAAGGTCTGGCTGAGGTGATGGTCCTATTCCTGCCCAGGGTAAGGGCACGCTGTGGCTGTGGCATGCAGGAATCTGAATGCCAATACAACTGAAACGGGAGAAGACTTCCATCATGAATCTTGTGATTCCCCACACAGCGGCTCAGCTCATTCACAGCAAAGGCTGGGTGGAAGAGCCAAGACTGACAGATCCTAGAAGGATCCAAAATTTCCACAATGGCAACAATTCCCAGGAAACACTGGATCCCGACAATATCTCAAGTTCAAGTCCAAATTCAGTTTATTGTCATTCAACCATACACATGTATACTGCCAAATGAAAAAACAGTCCTCTGAACCAAGGTGCAAACAACACAGACCGATAACTGACATGCAGAACACATAAAGTAGTATGACCACAAATATTAATATGCATTTACGGCACATGTTAGGAAGTAAACAGTATAACACTGTGCATGAGACCTGGGTGGTGGCAGGGAGTTCAGTAGTCTGACAGGGAGAAGCTACTGTTTTCATCTGAACAGTTCTTGTCCTAATGCTGCAGAACCTCCTGCCTGATGGTCGGGGGTGAAAGAGGTTGTGGGACAGATCAGTGATGATGCTGAGTGCCCTGCGTACGTTACTAATAAATATCTCTGGGTAAGATCCTCTCAGGAGTCGTCACAATCCTTCGTAAGGACTTGTGGTCAGATGCCTTGCAATTCCCGAACCAGGCGAGACACAATAGGGGTCTGTCAGGCTCAGTAAGTTCACACCCCACCTGAGTAAGCCATTGAGCCAGTGACCGGGGAATGAACATAGAACACAGTAGAATACAGGAAGAGCAACAGGCCTTTGCAGACTCCCCACCTCTCCCAGTTCTGGGAGTCTCTCACGTATTGATAGTGGCTCCCTGACACCCGCAAATTATATACAATATCCCAGAAATCGACTTTTTTGAGAGGGAGAGGGAGAGTGAGAGGGAGCATCCTGATTGGTCTCTCTTCGTGCTAAGTAGACCTATCAGTTTTCTCTGTGGGCAGGCTTTACAGTCGACCTCAAAAATAATGACAGTGTTGCTCGCTGCACTGTTTGCAACAGTGACTTTTCTATTGCCCATGGTGGGTTAAATGACTGTAAAAGACATGTTGAGGTGAGTTTAACAGGAGTCATTCGTCCATTAGCATAGCTAACGTTATTTAAACTAGCTGGCTAGCTGCTAAGGAGCTACGCTATTGATGTCCTACATGATGAGGCCAAACTCCCTGTAGATGTGCTTAAAGTTGTAATAGAATAAACATGATAATATAATATAATATAAGTACATATTTTAATGTCACATTTTCTGCATATGCCCAACTTGGTTTACAGATTAGACAAAATTACTAAACAAAGTATTACATACGCCCTTGGAGGTCGACTGGGGGTAGTAGTATATGGGGTTGCGGGGAGGCGGGGTGCTACCTCCCTGAAATGAGTTTTTGCAGGGTGGGATGTCTGCCTTTGGGCCCATAATGTAACACATTCAGCTAGTGACCAAGGAATGAACAGAGAACACAGTGCAATACAGGAAGAGCAACAGGCCTTTTGGCCCACAATGTTGCACCACACCATTTAAATCAGTGAGCAAAAGGCCAGCTAAACTAATCCTTCTGCCTATACTAACAGAACAAAAGATGGACAGGAGTGGGGTAGAACAGCTGGTTGAGTGGTGTCACAACAACAACCCTGTATTCAACATCAGTCAGACCGAGGAACTGATTGAGGACTTCATGAAGCTGAAGTCGAGGGAACACACAGCAGTCCCTGTTGAGGGGTCAGCAGTGAAAAGGGTGAGCAGTTTCATGTTCCTGGTGTCAACATCTCTGAGGATCTATCCTGGGTCCAACATATTGATGCAAACAACCAAGGCATATCAGAGGCTATATTTCATGAGGAGACTTGCGATGTCACCAAAGACTCTCACAAATGTACAGTGGATTGCATTCTAACTGGTATGGAGGAGCTACTACACAGATCGGAAAAAGCTGCAGGAAGTTGTAAACCAGCCAGTTCCATTGTAGGCACCAGCCTCCCCTCCATTGAGGATATCTTCAAAAGGCCACATCCATTATCAAGGACTCCCACCATCAACGATGCGTCATGAGTTTTTTTTACAGCTGCACAGACTACCCATTGTTCTGAGCAGGAAACTTTTACTCGGCCTGAAAACTACAAACGCAGTACTTTATATTAAAACTACAAACGCGGTACTTTATATAAAAGAAAGTTCCTGTTGTGCAGCAGCAAAGACTATGTGCGTGTGAGGATTTAGCTGCTGCGTGGTCACACTTTAATGGAACAGTGCATATCACCCAGGACTTGCTTGGTTCAGGCTGTAGGAGGAAGTGCTGGGGGACGCACTGAAACTCGGGCTCTGTATACATGGGCTCTGGGCTCTGCAGGGAAGGTGCCAGTCCGGGTTCTTCCCACAATGGCACACGTAGGGGCTGAGGTGAGTGGAGAATCCTGTCAAACACAAAGTGCGCATCACCTAAGGGGGGGCCACAGTGCTGCAATTTAGTCTTTTAAAGAGTTTACTGTACTGATCTCATGACCATTGAACTGAGTTGTACTGATGTTTCCATTGTATATATTTATTATTATGTATAAGATCTATTTGTTGACATTAAAATGGTAATTGGTAGGGGGTTAATGTTAGAAAAAGTTGCTCAACTCAGTCTATGCATCAGTGAAACAGCACTGGAGATCAACCACTCTGACATCAGCCTGCAGCTGGATGTGCCCCTGGCATTGAACTCTGACTCCAGCCTGCAGCCCGATGTGCCCCTGGTATTGAACTCTGACTCCAGCCTGCAGCCAGATGTGCCCCTGGTATTGAACTCTGACTCCAGCCTGCAGCCCGATGTGCCCCTGGCATTGAACTCTGACATCAGCCTGCAGCTGGATGTGCCCCTGGCATTGAACTCTGACTCCAGCCTGCAGCCAGATGTGCCCCTGGTATTGAACTCTGACTCCAGCCTGCAGCTGGATGTGCCCCTGGCATTGAACTCTGACTCCAGCCTGCAGCCCGATGTGCCCCTGGCATTGAACTCTGACTCCAGCCTGCAGCCCGATGTGCCCCTGGTATTGAACTCTGACTCCAGCTTGCAGCCAGATGTGCCCCTGGTATTGAACTCTGACATCAGCCTGCAGCTGGATGTGCCCCTGGCATTGAACTCTGACATCAGCCTGCAGCTGGATGTGCCCCTGGCATTGAACTCTGACTCCAGCCTGCAGCTGGATGTGCCCCTGGCATTGAACTCTGACACCAGGCTGCAGCCCGATGTGCCCCTGGTATTGAACTCTGACTCCAGCCTGCAGCCAGATGTGCCCCTGGCATTGAACTCTGACTCCAGCCTGCAGCTGGATGTGCCCCTGGCATTGAACTCTGACACCAGGCTGCAGCCCGATGTGCCCCTGGTATTGAACTCTGACATCAGCCTGCAGCTGGATGTGCCCCTGGCATTGAACTCTGACACCAGCAGCCCAATGACCGCTGACTGAGGCCCTGCTATAAGCACTGCAACATCACTGACTGAACCCCTGGAAGCCCTGAACACCCCAGCAGAACGGATGGGTGACCAGTTAACTAAGGTCTCCAGATTGAACGATAGGAACCATGGCATGAACATTGAATTCTCCTTCCGGTAATTTTTCACCCCCCCCCTTCCCTCTTCCTAACTTTTGCACTCTAGCCTCTTACTACTCACCTCCCCCAGTGCCCCTCCTCCTTCCCTTTCTCCCCTGTCCTATCAGATTCCTTCTTCTCCAGCCATTTGCCTTTTCTACCTATCACAGAACATAGAAATCTGCAGCACATTACAGGCCCTTCGGCCCACAATGTTGTGCTGGCCATGTAACCCACTCCAGAAGCTGCCTAGAATTTCCCTGCCGCATAGCCCTCTGTTTTTCTAAGCTCCATGTACCTATCTAAGAGTCTCTTAAAAGAACCTATTGTATCCGCCTCCACCACCATCACCAGCAGCCCATTCCATGCACTCACCACTCTCTGTGAAAAACCTACCCCTGACATCTCCTCTGTACCTACTTCCAAGCACCTTAAAATTGTGCCATCTCATGTCAGCCATTTCAGCCCCGGGAAAAAGCCTCTGACTATCCACACAATCAATGCCTCTCGTCATCTTATACATCTCTATCAGGTCACCTCTCACCCTCTGTCGCTCCAAAGAGAAAAGGCCAAGTTCACTCAACTTATTCTCCGTATTTGTACTGAAAATCAAGATCAAGCAAGCTGTTGCTCTTCTGCTCTACAGGAGGTTTCTGTCTTCCCTGAGCTCGCCCTAGGACACCTGCGTTATGGTGTGACAGGTGTACCGCCTCATAAGGCATGCTCTCTAATCCAGGCAACATCCTTGTAAATGCCCTCTGCAATCTCTCTGCAGTATTCATACCCTCCCCGTAGTGAGGTGACCAGAACTGAGCACAATCACCTCTCAGCTTCTTACTTTACCCCAGCTCTCCCACCCACCTGGCTTCACTCATCATCTTCTAGCATGTCCTCCTTCCCCTCCCACCACCTTCTTATTCTGGTAGATTCCCCTCCCCCCCCCCAACAATTTCCTTTCCAGTCCTGATGAAGGGTCTCAGCCCAAAACATCGGCAGTTTATTCATTTCCATTGATGCTGCCTGACCTGCTGGGTTCCTCCAGCATTTTGTGTGTGTTATTCTGGATTTCCAGCTTCTGCAGAATCTCTTGTGTTTATGAAATCTGGTTGCTGTTACACCTCAGAAAGCAGACATCCCACCCTGCAAAAACTCATTTCAGGGAGGTAGCACCATCAATTTGCGGGAGACTCCCGGAACTTCTGGGAGAGGTGGGATGTCTGCCATAGAGTAGTTCCTTAGCAGCTGGCCAGCTAGTTTAAATAACGTTAGTTATGCTAATGAATGAATGACATCTGTTAAACTCACCTCAACACGTCTTTTACAGTCCTAACCCACCATGGGCAATAGAAAAGTCTCTGTTGCAAACGGTGCAGCGAGAAACACTGTCATTATTTTGACCCCTATTAGGCAGGGGTACACTTTAGTGTAGTCTGGGGTGACGTACGTTTTATATTTTCTTTTTTTGGAACACTCTGCCATGATGGGCGCGCGCGCTCTCTCTCTCTTGGTTGCTCTCGCTCTCGCTCTCTCTCTCTCTCTCGTGCTCGCTCTCGTGCTTTCTCTCTTTTGCTTGCTCGCGCTCAAAAAAAATTGATTTCTGTGATATTGTATATAATTTGCGGGCATCAGGGAGCCACTATTAATATGCGGGAGACTCCCGGAACTTCCGGGAGAGGTGGGATGTCTGAGAAAGCAGGGAATCAGAGGGAGAGCTGGTGCTGTGGGAGGTTTCTGCTGGCAGTGGAAGGGTTAACCTGCAGCTGAAGGCCACGTTGACTTGCAACATCAGTGTTTGTTCAACGGCCTTTGCAACCTGATTATGCTTCATGTCTCTCTGCAGGCAGAGACTTCACCTGAAGCTCAGACCCAGTGGAAAATTACAGCTCTCTTTGAGCCCTGGTACTGACCCCTGCACACCCAGACACAGCAAAAAGTCAGGTGGGGACCATATGTCCAGTCCCTGCTGCCTTTCATCACTTGGTTTCAGAGGTTTACACTAAAAAACCATAAAGGTATAGTGGACTACAGTGCAGAAACAGGCCCTTCAGCCCATCTGGTCCATACCAGCCTGGTATTATGCATAGTTCCATCTACCTGCACCTGGACCAGAGCCCTCCATACCCCCTCCCCCGTCTATACTTATAATGGGAAGACTCTTGGCAGTGGGGAGGATCAGCGAGATCTTGGTGTCCGTGTCCAGAGGACACTCAAAGCTGCTGCGCAGGTTGACAGTGCTGTTAAGAAAACGTATGGTATATTGGCTTTCATCAACCATGGGATTGAGTTCAAGAGCCCTGAGGTAATGTTACAGCTATACAAGACCTCAGTTAGACCCCACTTGGGGTACTGTGCTCAGTTCTGGTCACCTCACTACAGGAAGGATATGGATACTATAGAGAAGAGTGCAAAGGAGGTTTACAAGGATGTTGCCTAGATTGGAGAGCATGCCTTATGAGAATGGGTTGAGTGAACTATGCCTTTTCTCTTTGGAGTGACGGAGGGTGAGAGGTGACCTGATAGCGATGTATAAGATGATGAGAGGCTTTGATCGTGTGGATAGTCAGAGGCTTTTTCCCAGGGCTGAAATGGCTAATATGAGGGGGCATAGTTTTAAGGTGCTTGGAAGCAGGTACAAGGGGGATGTCAAGGGTAAGTTTTTCACACAGAGAGTGGAGGGTGTGTGGAATGCACTGCCAGTGACGGTGGTGGAGGCGAATACAATAGGGTCTTTTAAGAGCCTCTTAGATAGGTACATGGAGCTTTGTGTTAGGGAAACTCTAGGCAGCTTCTAGAGTAGGTTACATGGTCTACACAACATTGTGGGCTGAAGGGCCTGTAATGTGCTGTAGATTTTCTGTGTTTATCGAAACTTCTGTTGTGTGTTACGATTGAACCCACATCCACCACTTCTGCTGGCAGCACTACCCTCTAAGTGGAAAAGTTCCCCCTGAGAATTTCCTTAAACATTTCACCTTTCACCCGAAACCTATGACCTCTAGTTCTAGTATCACCCAAGATGAGGGTAAAAGCCAGTTTGCATTTACCCTATCTCTACTTCTCATAACGTTGTACACCTCTATCAAACCTCCTTTCATTCTTCTCTGCTTCGGGGGGATAAAGTCCTAACAAATTCAACCTTTCCCCACAACTCAGGTCCTCCAGTCCTATTAATATCCTCGTAAATTTTCTCTGTACTCTTTCAATCTTATTCTCATCTTTTTTGTAGGTAGGTAGAACTGTACAAAGTTAAGCCAAACCAACATTTTATACAACTTCAACATAACATCCCAACTCCTGTACTCAATGTGCCAAAAGGTCTCTTTAAGACCCTGGCACCTGCGATGCTACTTTCAAGGAATTACAAATCTATATTTCCAGATCCATTTGTTCTACTGCTCACCTCAATGCCCTACCGTTAACTGTGTAAGTCCTCCCCTGGTTTGTCCTTCCAAAGTGCAACACCTCACACTTGTCTGCATTGATTTCCATCTGCCATTTTTCCAGCTGGTCCAGATCCCGCTGCAAACTTTGATATTCTTCCTTGCTGTCCACTACACCCCCAATCTCAGTATCAAATGCAAATTTGCTGATTCAATTTACCACATTATCATCTAAATCATTAATATGGATTGCAAACAATAGTGGATCCCTGTGGTTAAACAAATATTAAAGGCATTTAATACCAGGTGTTGGAGTTTGTGGTTCAACGGCATCCTCTGTAAGCAAGCTTGTACATTCCTTCTCTTTTGTGTGTGGGGTTCCTCTGGCTGCTCCAGTTTCCTCCCTTAGACGTACTGATTACGGGGTTAATTGGTCCGTCATTAGGCGAGGGTTAAATCAGGGGTTGCTGGGCAATGCGACTCAAAAGGCTGGAAGGACCTGTTTGGTGCCGTATCTCTAAATAAATAAATGAGATCAGGGGAAACACCTTGCCTCACTTGGTGGTAAATCTGTGGCATTATCTACCACAAAGCACAGTAGGAGTCTGGTCACTGAATATATTTAAGGAGGGGGTAGATGTGTTTATTAATGCCCAAGGGGTAACAGGATATGGGGAGATGGGGATGGGTAAGACCAGGTTTCTGGTGTCATGAACACATTGAATGATGAAGCCAGCCTTAGGGTATAAAGCGATATGGGGAGAAGGCAGGAGATTGGGGATGAGAGGGAAAATGGATCAGCCATGATGGGCCAAGTGGCCTAATTCTGCTCCTGTATCTTATGGTCTGAGTCCTGCTTTTGTGTGGGGATAGTTGCTATGGTAGCTTGATAAATGGTGGAGTGACTTCCTCTTGCTGCCTGCCCATCGGTGGGCACAGAACGAGCCAGGCTGCAGTACCAGTGTCTTCCACACGATGGCTCTGTGCGTGCCCTGCTGCAACATCATGTTGAGCCTGGGGAGGGCAGTGTTATGCAGACAGCACGAGAACAAAGCTTTTGCCAGCCATCATATGCACAGAAACCCAACTTCCCAGCTCTTGGCCAGTTGTCTTCTATGTCTTGGCATTTCAACTCCTCATCTAAAAAAATTTATTTATTTATTTATTTATTTATATTTTATTTAGGGATATAGGACAGTAAAAGACCCTTTCACCCCAATGAGCCCACACTGCCGAATTACACCCTTGTGACCAATTAACCTCTAAACCGCATGTCCATGGAATGTGGGAGGAGACCGGAGCACCCAGAAGAGACCTAAATGCCCAAGGGGAGAACATACAAATTCCTTTGCAGGCCACAACTAAATTGAACCTGGGTTGCTAGAATGCAATAGCGCTACACTAACTGCTAAATTACTATTCCACCATTAAACATTGAGAGAGATTTTGCTCTACCACACCCTTAGGCAGTGTGTTCCAGATTCCAAACAAATTCTTCCTTCAATTCTTCTAAATCTGTGGATGAAAGTGTAGATGTTAAACACAAGAGATCCTGTACATGCTGGAATGGGTTAGTAAGTTTGCAGATGATACAAAGGCTGGTGAAATATCAGTTACAGATATGGGTGGAGAAATGGCTGATCGAGTTTAACCTGGCCAAATGTGAAATGTTGCCCCTTGGTAGGTCAAATGCAAAGAGACCCTTAACCCTTAACAGTGTTGATGAGCAGAGGTATCTTGGGGTCCAAGTTCAATGCTCCCTGTAAGTGGCTGCACAGGTTGATGGGGTAGTTAAGAAGACACATGACATGCTTGCCTTTATTAGTTGAGGCATTGAGTTGAAAAGTTGGGAAGTTATGTTGCACCTATAAAACTCCAGTTAGGTTGCATCAGGAGTATTGCATACAGTTCTGGTCACCCTATGACAGGAAGGATTTTGAGGTTTTGGAGAGGGTGCAGAAGAGGTTTACCAGGATGCTGCCTGAATTAGAGGACATGGGCTGTGACAAGAGTTTGGACAAACTTGGGTTCTTTTCTCTGGAGTGCAGAAGCCGAGGGGAGATCCGAGAGAAATTTATAAAATTATGAGAGGCATAGATAGTCAAACAGTATTTTCCCCCCATGGTTGAAATTTCTAATACATGCATTTAAGGTGAGACTGGATAATTTCAAAGAATACTGTATGTGAGGGGCAAACTTTTTGCACTGAGTACTGTAGTGGGTCCCTGTAATATGTTGCCTGGGGTAGTGGTCGATGCAGAAACATTAATGTGAGGAAAATAGAAGGATATGGACATTATGTAGGCAGAGGGGATTAGATACATTGGCCATTTTGATTACTAATTGAATTGGTTCAGCATAACATTGTGGGCAGAAGGGCCTGTTTCTGTGCTGTACTTTTCAATGACTCCACTAAGGCAAAATTAACATCCACAGAGGTGTTGGCAAATGCACAACCGGCCACCCACCGGATCAGGTTGTAAAGGCTCGCTGCTGCTGGGACAATCCAGGACACCAGGAACAGGAATCCAACAGTGGACAGAGGCAGGTGACCATATGGTTAAAACTTAGAAACAGGAGAAGTGTCACTCTAGTGGATGTTGTAGAGCCCCCAGTAGTCAGCAGAAACTTGAGGGGCAGGTGTGTAGAGAAATTGCTTACAGTTGTAAGAATTATAGAGTTGTATGAGTGGAAGATTTAAATTTCCCTGGTCCTGACTGGGCCACCCTGAGTGTTAAGGGCTAACTTGGCTGGGAATTTATGAAACTTATCCAGGAGAAGTTCCTATACTGGACCTCCTCTTCGGGAACAAGGAAGGGTAAGTAACTGAGGTGGAGAACAGGGTGATCTTTGGCTCCAGTGACCATAGTTTAAAATAAGGATGGGCCAGATCCAAACAACTGGATTAAGGGCTAATTTTGGGGGAATTAGACAGGGATCTCGCAGAAATCGATTGGGTGAGTCTGTCTGAAGGGAAATAAATGAATATCAAGTGAGAGGTTTTAGGAGTGTGATATCAGAAGCCCTGGAACAGCATGTTCCTGGTAGGATGAAGAATAATCCTGACAAGTTCAGATAAACTTGACTGAGGAGATATTGAGGTTCTGGTCAAGAAAAAAAGAAGCATATATTCCATTTAAGAGGTTAAAAATGAGCAAATCCATCGATGACTATAATAATCTTAAGAGGGAAATCAGGAAGGCAGAGGTGAAAGACTGGGGCTGTTCATCACCCCCCATCTTCTTACTCTGGTTTCTTCTCCTTTCATTTCTAGAACTGATGAAGGACTTGGCCTGAAATGTTGACTGTTTATTCTTCTCTATATATCCTATCCTTATCTTAAAAGGGCAAAAGAGAAGTATAGGATGGATCTGACAGGTAAGTCTAAGGAAAATCCCAATGGACTTTATAGCTATATTAAAAGTTTTTTAAAAAAGTGTTGTGCAGAGTAGATCCCCTTAGAAATCAGATGGTCTGCCAATGTCGTGTCGCAGGAGGTGGATAGGATATTTAACAAATATTTCTCCTCTGTCTTTTACTAAGGAAAATAACATGGTGGTTTGACAGTTAAGGGAAACAAGTGGACATGTTTTGGAGAGCATCGAGAATCAAAAGGGTGCCAAATACATCACTGAATGTGTTAAATTTGAATGCACACAGTATATGGAATAAGGTAGATGGTATTGTAGTGCAGTTAGAGATTGGCTGGTGTGATATTGTGGGCATCACTGAGTTGTGGCTTAAAGAAGATCATAGTTGGGAGCTTAATATTCAAGGATCCACATTGGATTGAAGGGTCAAGCAGCTGGGCAGGGATGGCTCTGTTGGTAAAAAATGAAATCAAAGCCTTAGAAAGGGGTGACATACGATCAGAAAACAGAATCCTTGTGGGGAGAGTTAAGAAACTGCAAAGGTTAAAAAGACCCTGATGGGAGTCAGGTGTATCAGAATTACCATCGAGTAAAGAGAATTAACAGTGGCATGAGAGAGGAGCAGCTGGCCAAAGTTCATTCAAAGAGCATGCTATAAGGAATGATAGCAGAACAGCATTGGTTGGCAGTTTCTGGGAGCAATTTGGAATGCGCCGGAAAAATATATCCAAAAGAAGAAGTATTCTAAAGGGAGGATGAGGCAACTGTGGCTGACAAAGAAGTCAAAGACAACATAAAAGCCAAAGAAAGGACAGGCAGTGGGAAGGTAGAGGATTTGGCTTGTTGGTTTTTGTATTTCACTTTTATGAATGTCATTCCCGTAGACGTTATCATTTCTCCAAAGTAAATTCTTAGTTATTTATTTGCAAGCTTCAGTTTAGTATCTCTGAAATGCCTCTCCAACTTATTTTGTGAAACAGATAAATCAGTGTCTAACTCCATTTTAATTAATTTAACGTAAGCCATATTGCTTGTCTGTTGTTAATTTTCACATGGTAAATCTCAAGGCTGCACAGTCCTGTGTCACTTCTCAGCATTACCAGATCTTCAATCAACAACATACTCTTTTTGAAACTGCAATTTGACTTTCTAAAAATCTTTTTCTCTTTTCTGTGCAGTCTATTTATTTTTGTCTGTCTGGCATGCTCTTTGTATGTGACCTATTTTGTTGCATTTTCTGCAAGATTCACCTTTAAGGCTGCATTTGTTTGGCGTACGTGAGCCCCACAATGGTAACTTAGTTTGTTTGGCCATGCTAGTTTCTGTTTAGACACTTTGTTCATGCTCACTTTCATTCCTGACTGAAACTCAATTTAATCTCTGTCCGCAGTTTCCATTGAAACAGCAATTTCAACTGCTCTCTTGAATGTAAGTTGCACTTCAGTTAGGAGCTGTTTTTGAATGCTTTCTTTTCAGGTTCCACAAATGAAGCGATCTCTTAGTGTATCACTGAGCCGATAACTGAATTGACAATGCTCAGAAAATCTCTTCAATTCAGCCACATATGCTGAAATGGACTCCCCTTCCTTTTGATTCTGCTTATGAAACCTAAAGAATTCTGCAATCAACAATGGCTTTGGTTCTAAATGTTCCTGCATTACTTTTACAATATCAGCAAAATTCACTTTGGATGGTTTGGTTTGAGCAGTTCAACTTTGAAGTAAACTGTATGCCTTTAAGCCCAATGAATTTAGAAAATTAGCTATTTCATTTGTTTCAGAATATTGCTGAATTAGCTCTGTATAGATGAGCCAGTTACCCGTTGAGTAATCAAATTCATCAATCTTTCTGATATAGCCAGCCATTTCTGCTTTTTTTAAAACGATTATTATCACCTGGTACTGTTCACAACCCTGAATTCTTCCGTTTACTGCCTTTTTATAAACTCAGTCATGTCTTCCCTTCCAAAGAACACGCTCTGGGCTGCTTTTTTTTAAAAAACTCCACTGTTCTTTCCTGTGCTTTTCTTTGAACTCGAACACCATGCTGTGCTTGTACTGGCCGGTAGCCATTTCAGGTTCATTTTAAAAATACCTGATCACCACTGTTATGCTTTGTAACTTCAAAACATTAAACTAATTCAAATGAAGACACAGAAGTCCAAAATGCAGGGCTAAATTTGAGTCTACTTTAAAAGAGGTGTAGCATAATGTATACAATTCACATATTTATACATGTAGCCCATAATGAATTAGTTAAACAAACAAGAATGCTTAATCAAACAACATATTTCTAAGATTACTTAAATATTATAGAAATATTAAAAACACAACAATTTAGACCTCTCCTGGTGAAAGTCGTCGTCGTCGTGGCTATCCCTCGAGGTCGAGGATGATGGTCTTCGTTCTGAAGAAGTGGCCCACAGAGTGAAGACGCCTGTGCGTGTATTTGTTTAACGTGTACTTGATGTTGCACTCCAAGAAGCACACGATACTTCACAAATCAACCAACTGATTCCAATGGCATGGAAACCACGACGATTGGAGCGGATGGATTTGTTGCAGCCTTCATCCGTCTTCACAGCCGTTGAGTTCGAAGTAACTTCGTCCGCCTGTTCCACCATTGAGGTCTTGATTGGATTGTTCTTCGTCAGGGACCTCACCCTCGACCTTACCGCCATGGGTGACCCTACCAGGAGCATAGCTCCAGACGGCATTGCTCTCGGGATCACAGGACCACACAAGCTTCTCCACCACAACAAGGTGACAATCCACAGAGAAGTGGTGAAAGTGCGCCCCGTACAAAAGGAGCAGTTTACACCTGAACCCAAGGGGAACCAAAATCCTTCTGGGCAAGTTTGTGATAGCTATTCAGAAGGGTTTAAATATTTGGCAGGGGGATGGGAACAAGAGAGATAGGGCAGAGGATGGGGGATTTGGTTTACAAATAGAGGCGGTGTGTAGTAAGACTGCTAGCAAAGACAGGCTGACAACAAGGCAAAATTGCAGTCAATAGGAAGAGTTGTAAAAGGGGGACAAAATCAAAAAAAGGTAGGAATATAGTACTGAAGGTGTTATATATTAATGCACACGGTATACAGAATGGGGCAGATGAACTTGCAGCGCAGTTACAGATTGGCATGTATGACGTGGGCATCACTGAATCACGACTGAAAGAAGATTATAGCTGGGAATTTAAAATTCAAGGATACACATTTTATGGAAAGGACAGGCAGAGAGGCAGAGGTGGTGGGGTGGCTAAGTTGGTAAAAAAAAAGAAATCAAATCCTTAGAAAGAGATGATATAGGATCAGAAGGTGTTAAGTGGTGGGTAGAGCTAAGGAACTGCAAGGGCAAAAAGGCCCTGATGGGAGTTATATAGACCTCCAAACAATAGTAAAGATGTCTACAAGTTACAACAGGAGATAGAAAATGCATACCAAAAGGGCAAAGTTACAATAGTCATGGAAATTTCAATATGCAGGTAGATTTGAAAAATATGGTTGGTACTGGATCTCAAGAAGGGGAGTTTCTAGAATGCCTATGAGATTACGTTTTAGAGCAGCTCATGGTTGAGTGCACGAGGGGATCAGCTACTCTGGACTGGATGTTGTGCAATAAACTGGAACTGATTAGGTAAAGGAACCCTAAGGAGCCAATAATCATATGATAGAATTTGAGGAGGAGAAGCTAAAGTCAGATCTATTAGTATTGCAGGGAAATAAAGGGAATTACAGAGGCATGAGAGAGGATCTGACCAGAATTGATTGGAAAAGAACATCGGCAGAGATGACAGCAGTGCTGCAATGGCTGGAATTTTTGGAAGTAATTCAGATGGCCCAGGATACAGTATATACATCCCAAAGAGGAAGAAGTATACTAAAGGAAACATGACACAACTGTGGCTATCAAGAGAAGTCAAAGCCAACGTAAAAGCCAAAGAGAGGGCACATAATAGAGCAAAAATCATTGGGAAGTTAGAAGATTGGTAAACTTTTTGTGTGTTGCATAGATAAAAACCTTTTGTGTGTTGCATAGATAAATTCACAATAGGTAAATAACCTGACAAATGGAGTATAATGTGGTAAAGTGTGAGGTTACGAAATTCAAGATTGTGTCACTTCCAGTACACGAGCGGAAAGGAGAACAAAATAATTGTTACTGCACATAAAAAACACAGCAAGAATACAATAATAATAAAAATACATAAATATAAATACACAAGATAGCTTGTATAGATAGATTGATTGTATGTCCATGAGGTGAAGCTAGGCAGAGGAGTGTCTGACAGAAAATGATACAGTACTGGTGGTTGGGGGTACGGTACGGAGAGTTAGTGCGTAGAGGTGGTGATCAGCCTTGATGGTTGTCCGTCGATGACAGAAATCCTATGTGGGAGAGTTTCATAAAGTGGAAGAAGTGTTGCTTTGGGGCAGTTCGACTCTCTCCAATCACAGAAGTCCAGGTTTAGTGGTACGAACAGACATCACAACTGGAGAATTCTTTGATTGCAGTGTGTGACCATGACTTCTGTACCTGCCTTGTCATGCCCTTTGCTCTCCAAGGAGAGTGGCAAATAAAAGTAAAGCACAGTCAAAGCAGAGCAGCCATTGTGTGAGTGGACCAGTGTAGGCGTGGGAACTTGAGGCTTCGGTGGAGAGACTCAAGTAAGTAGCAGGAAAGGCTTTTGGTTGAATAAAAAGTCACTAAATTACAGCTAATTAATTAAAGTAGGGATGATGCAGGTTCAGGTGATGTGCTGTAGCTGCATGATGTGGGAGCTGGTGGACCCCATTGTGGTTCCTGGTGACCACATCTGCAGCAAGTGTTGGCTGCTCGAGGAACTCAGGCTCAGTGTTGATGGCCTGGAATCTGAGCTTCAAACACTGTGGAACATCATGGAGGGGGAGAGTTACCTGGATTCTCTGTTTCAGGAGGTAGTCACATCCATTAGATTAGCTGCCTCAAATTCGGTCTGTGGTCAGGGACAAGAGGGTGTGACTGCAAGTGAGGCAGGTAGTGGGATCCAAGAGACAGTGCTGGAGGAGCCTTCGCCCTTGAGCTTGTCCAGCAGGTCTGAGATTCTTGCTCCCTGTGTGGATGAGGATGGGGGCTGTAGGAATGATGAACAACCTAACTGTGGCACTGTAGTTCAGGGGGAAGAGAAGAGAAATGTAGTGGCAATTCAGGATAGAATAGTCAGGAGAATAGACAGAGTTCCCTGTCGCAAAGATAGAAGGCTGTGTTGCCTGCCTGATGCCTGGGATTGGGACATCTTATCTGACCTGCAGAAGAATTTGCAGTGGGAGGGGAAAGATCTAGTTGTCATGGTTCATGTGGGTACCAACGATATAAGTAGAATGAGGAAAGGGGTTCTGCTGAGGCAATTTGAGCAGCTAGGGACTAAATTAAAAAGCAGAACCAAAACATTTCTGGATTACTACCTGAGCCAAGTGCGAATTGGCATAGAGTCAAGAAGATTAGAGAGTTAAAGGTGTGGCTCAAGGATTGGTGTGGGAGAAGTGTATTTGAATTCATGGGAAATTGGCACCAGTATTAGGGAAGGAGGGAGCTGTACCAATGGGACGGACTCCACTGAACTGTGATAGGGCCTGGATCCTAGTGAATTGCATAACTAGGGCTGTAGATAGGGCTTTAAACTAAATAGTAGGGGGATGGGTTCAACAGATTGGAGAAGTATGGATAAAGTAAAAGAGAAAAGTGTGGATAAAGATAAAGAGAAAATAAAAGATAAAAAAGAGAAAAGAGTGGAGTAAAGAAAAGTGCAAAAAAGAAAAAGGTTACAAGAGTTTAAAAGCACAATGAGTGTAAGGGCACTTGATCTAAATGCCCATAGTATTTGAAATAAGGTCAGTGAACTTATGGCACAAATCATTACAAAGGGGTATGATTTAGTGACCATTACAGAAACGTGTTTGCAAGGTGGAGTGGACTGGGAATTAAATATCCAAGGATATCAGGTAATACGGAAGGATAGGCAGGAAGGTGGGGGTGGGGGGGGGGAAGCCGTCATAATTAAGGATGAAATCAGGGTGATGGTGAGAGACGATAAAAGATCTAAGGAGCAGAATGTTGATTCCATCTAGGTAGAGATTGGGAATAGTAAAGGGAAAAAAAAAATCACTGGTGGGAGTTGTCTATCAGCCACCAAATAATAACATTACAGTGGCACAGGTAATAAACAGAGAAATATCTGAGGCATATAAGAATGGAACAGCAGTTATCATGGGGGACTTTAACTTGCACAGAGTTAATCAAGTTGGTTGAGGCAGTCTTGAGGAGGATATCATAGAATGCATCCGTGATGGCTTCCTTGAACAGAATGTTACCGAACCTACAAAGGAACGTGCTATCTTGGATCTGGTCCTGTGCATTGAGACAGGTAAAATTAGTGATCTTGTAGTTAGGGATCCTCTTGAAAAGACTGATGACAGTACAATTGAATTTCTCATACAAATGGAGGGTGCAATAGTTCGATCTAAAACCAGTATATTATGTCTAAACAATGGAGACTAAAATGGGATGAGGGAAGATTTGGCCAATGTTGACTGCGAACATAGGCTATATGGTAGGACGGTTGAGGAACAGTAGAAGACTTTCAAAGAGATTTTTCACGGTGCTCAACAAAAGTATATTCCAGTTAAAAGCAAGAACAGTAAGAGTGGGGAGAGCCAGCCATGGATAACTGAGGAAATAAAAGGCGGCATCAAACTAAAAGCTCGTGCATACGAAGTCACCAAGAGTAGTGGGAAAATGGAAGATTGGGAAAACTTTAAAAAGCAACGAAGCACCACTAAGCAAGTAATAAAGAAAGGGAAGCTATATTATGTATATAAACTAGCACAAAATATAAAAATGTATATTTATGAAATTTTTATTATTATATAAAGTGGAAAAGGGTGGCTAAAGTGAATGTAGGTCCCTGGGAGGACGAGAAGGGGGGAAGTGATATTGGGTAATGAGGAAATGGCTGAGGCTTTGAATGACTATTTTGTGTTGGCCTTCACAGTGGAGGACACCTCTATCATGCCAAAGAGAGATGTCATGGATGCGATGGGAGGTGAGGACCTTAATACAATAGCAATCACTAAAGAGGTACTGCTGAGCAAACTTTGTGGGTCTGAAGATAGATAGTCCCCTAGTCCTGATGGAATGCATCCCAGAGTACTGAAAGAAATGACAGAAGTTATAGTAAAGGCTTTGGTGATAATTTACCAAAATTCTCTGGAATCTGGGCAGGACCCAGTGGATTGGAAAACGTCGAATATCACGCCACTATTTAAAAAATGATGTAGGCAAAAGGCAGGTAACTATAGGCCAGTTAGTTCAACATCTGTAGTTGGGAAAATGCTTGAAGCTATCATTAAAGAAGAAATAGTGAGGCATCTGGAAAGAAATGGATCCATCAGGCAGACTCAGCGTGGATTCAGCAAAGGCAGGTCCTGTTTGACAAACTTACTGGAGTTCTTTGAGGATATAACAAGTGCAGTGGATAGAGGGGAACAGATGGGCATTATTTACTTGGATTTCCATAAGATGTTTGATAAGGTGCCACAGGAAAGATTTATCCATAAGATAAGGATGCATAGAGTGTAGTGTATCTAAGTTTGCTGATGATACTAAATTGAGTGGAAAAGCAAATCGTGCAGAAGATACAGAGAGTCTGCAGAGAAGAGATATAGATAGGTTAAGTGAGTGCGCAAGGGTCTGGCAGATGGAGTACAATGTTGGTAAATGTGAAGTCATCCACTTTGGAAGGAAAAATGAAAGAGCAGATTATTATTTAAATGGTAACAAATTGCAGCAAGCTGCTGTGCAGAGGGACTTTGGAGTCTTGTGCATGAATCACAAAAGGTTGGTTTGCTGGTGCAGCAGGCTATCAAGAAGGCAAATGGAATGTTAGCCTTCATTGCTAGAGGAATTGAACTTAAGAGCACAGGGGTTATCCTGTAACTATACAGGGTACTGGTAAGGCCACACCTGGAGTACTGCGTGCAGTTCTGGTCTCCTTACCTGAGGAAGGATATGCTGGCTTTGGAGGTGGTGCAGAAGAGGTTCATCAGGTTGATTCCAGAGATGAGACTATGAGGAGAGATTGAGTTGCCTGGGACTGTACTCGCTGGAATTCAGAAGAATGAAGAGAACTTATAGAGAAACATTTAAAATTATGAAAGGGATAGATGAGATCCAGGCAGGAAAGCTGTTTCCACTGATAGGTGAGATTAGAACTGGGGGACATAGCCTCAAGATTCGTGGGAGTAGATTTAGGATGGAGATGCGGAAGAACTGCTTTTCCCAGAGTGGTGAATCTGTGGAATTCTCTGCCCAATGAAGCAGTGGAGGCTACCTCAGTAAATATATTTAAGACAAGGTTGGATAGGTTTTTGTACAGTAGGGGAATTAAAGGTTAGGGGAAAGAAGGCAGTGTGGCAGCTGCACCATTAACCGGGCATATGAAAGTGTCCTGTAGCATAGCCGACCATCCTCCTGATAGTCTGGCAAATGACTGAGCTGGTGCATTGGATAATTGGATTGTGCCGTCCTGCTACAGCCAGAGGGGTGTTCTCTGGAGTTGCTTCATTTATGCCTTTTCTTTTTAAGGAGAGGAATGTTTTCTCTCCCCTGCAGTTTACTATGGACTGGCCAGCATCGAATATAAATCCGTAGTCAGGAGATGAGTGGTGTCTCTTGTTTTGAGGAGTATTTACTACGTTGTCCTGAAGTCATGCCTTCTTGTCATACACTCCCTACCATGGGAAGTAACTTTGCCATAGCTAATCTGTTCAGGCCTTTCAACATTCAGAATGTTTCTATGAGAAACCCCCTCATTCACCTGAACTCCAGGGAATATGGCCCAAGAGCTACCAGACGTTCCTCATATGGTAAACCTTTCATTCCTGGAATCATTCTCATGAAATCTTCTCTGAACCCTCTCCAATGTCAGTATATCCTTTCTAAAATAAGGAGCCCAAAACTGCACACAATACTCCGAGTGTGGTCTCATGAGTGCCTTATAGAGCTTCAACGTCATATCCCTGCTCTTATATTCTATACCTCTAGAAATGAATGCCAACATTGCATCACCTTCTTCACCACCGACTCAACCCGGAGGTTAACCTTTACGGTATACAGCACAAGGACTCCCAAGTCCCTTTGTATCTCTGCATTTTGAATTATCTCCCCATCTAAATAATAGTCTGCCCGTTTATTTCTTCCTCCAAAGTGCATGACCATACACTTTCCAACATTGTATTTCATTTGCCACTTCTTTGCCCATTCCCCTAAACTGTTTCCTCAACACTACCCACTCCTCCACCTATCTTTGTATCATCGGCTAATTTAGCCACAAATCCATTAATCCCATAATCCAAATCATTGCCATACATTATAAAAAGCAGTGGTCCCAACACCGACCCCTGTGGAACTCCACTGGTAACCGGCAGCCAGCCAGAATAGGATCCTTTTATTCCACCCTGTTTTCTGCCAATTAGCCAATGTTCCACCCCGTTAGTAACTTCCCTGTAATTCCATGGGCTCTTATCTTGCTAAGCAGCCTCATGTACGGCACCTTGTCAAAGGCCTTCTGAAAATCCAAGTACACTACAGCTACTGCATCTCCTGTCTACCCTGCTTGTAATTTCCTCAAAAAAACTGCAGTAGGTTAGTCAGGCAGGTTTTTCCTTTTAGGAAACCATGCTGGCTTTGGCCCATCTTGTCATGAGCCTCCAGGTACTCTATAACAAACAATTCCAACAACCTTCCAACCACTGATGTCAAGCTTGCAGGTCTGTAGTTTGCTTTCTGCTGCCTCCCACCCTTCTTAAATAGCAGAGTAATATTTGCAATTTTCCAGTCATCCAGTACAGTACCAGAATCTATTGATTCTTGAAATTCTGCAATCTCTCCAGCTACTTTCTTCAGAACCCAAGGGTGCGTTCCATCAGGTCCAGGATATTTTTAAGGTGGATATGTCCCCAGAGTCTGATGGGATATACACCTGGTAAGTGAAAGGTAAAAGATAAGATTGCTGGGGCCTTGATCAATATCTTCATGTCCTGTCTAGCCAGAGTCTTAGAAGACTGGTGAGCAGCTACTGTTGTTGCATTATTCAAGAGGTGAAACAGGGATAATCCTTGACACTATAGATTCAAGCTGAATAACACGAGAAAATCTGCAGACGCTGGAAATCCAAAGTAACACACAAAATGCTGGAGGAACTCAGCAGACCAGGCAGCTTCTATGGAAAAGGGTAAACAGTCAATGCTTCAGGCTGAGACCCTTCAAGACTAGCAAGATCACTAACAGCACTGGTGAGCAGAGGGACTTTAGGGTTCAAGTTCGTAGCACTGTGAAATAGGCTGCACAGGGTGATAAGGTAGTAAAGGTACTGGAGAAGCTGAGCACTGTGATCAGGAGTCACAAAACAGTGCACCCTGATGCCTTTGAGCATTGTGCAGGATTTTAACAGGTCAGCTTGAAGAAGCCTTTGCCTAACTACCAACAACATATCACCTGTGGAACCAGAGGAGCCAACACACTTGACCACTGTTACACCACACCACCATCAAAAACGCTTACCCATGCCCACGTTGGAAAGTCTGATCACTTATACTACCAAGCCCGACGGAACCATTTCCACTGACAGAGTACTGATATATTAAAACCAGTCGCTGAGGCAGATGGGGCTCATCGGTCGTGGTTAGCAGTACATTTAAAAGGAAATCTCTGATTTCAAGTCCCTGCTGCTTTGCAGCTATATCCACTCATGGGGAAGGCTTCAGGAGTAAACCCCAAGGAAAATCCAGAGGGAGTCCTCAAGGCAGTCCTACATTGAGTTAGACATGGTTTGGCAACTCCTGCGACACCATTGGTGCCAAACTGTATGGTCTCTGCTGTTGTTTGAATTCAACAACTGCGTGGAGATGGGGAGCCTGCTATCTGGGAACAATATTACACTGACCTGGCTTGCATATCAACTGATGGTGCTGTATCAACAACATCAATAGATAGGATGCACCATCCACGGTGGACATGGACCCGTCCCTGAGATAGATAAATATTTGGAAGATCAAAGATTTGAGGTTGATGGGAACTGGCTCAGAAGAGTAATTGAAGCCAGTGTAGGCAGACATGATAATATTGAATGCTTGGGCCGAGTGGTTCGTTGTATGTCTCCCCCATTAATCACAGGGCAACTACTCACTATTACTTCAGGGATGACATCTAGTCCACTCACTCCCGACCTCCAGCAACACCCCATCCCCGCGTTTGCCAGCCTCTCACCCTGCTAGACCCGCTCATCAGCCCCCCATGGGCGCCCGTCAGTCAGGCCCACCGACCCCTGCGGATCAACCCCCCCGCCCCCACGGGCTCCCGACCGACAGCCGCCCCCTCCCCATGGGCTCCCGCCCGACAGGCTCAGCGACCCCTGTGGATCAGCCAGCAGCCACCCCCCCCCCGCATGGGCTCCCGTCCAACAGGCTCACCGACCCCTGCAGATCAACCCCCCCCGCCACAGGCTCCCGTCCGACAGGTTCACCGAATCCCTGCGGATCAACCCCTCCCCCACGGGCTCCTCCCATCCAACAGCCGCCCCCTCCCCACAGGCTCCTGTCAGTCAGGCCCACCGACCCCTGCGGATCAACCCCACCCCCACGGGCTCCTCCCATCCGACAGCCGCCCCCTCCCCACAGGCTACTGTCAGTCAGGCCCACCGACCCCTGCGGATCAACCCCCCCCTTCCCCACGGGCTCCCATCCGACAGGCTCACCGACCCCTGCGGATCAACCCCGCCCCCCCATGGGCTCCCGTCCATCAGGCTCACCGACCCCTGCGGATCAACACCATCCCCCCTCCCCATAGACTCGCGTCCGTCAGGCTCACCGACCCCTGCGGATCAACCCCCCCCCCCCCATGGGCTCCCGTCCGTCAGGCTCACCGACCCCTGCGGATCAACACCCACCCCCTCCCCATAGACTCGCGTCCGTCAGGCTCACCGAACCCTGCGGATCGAGCCCCTCCCCCCCCATGAGCTCCCGTCCGTCAGGCTCACCGACCCCTGCGGATCAACCCCCCCCCTCCCCACGGGCTCCCGTCCAACAGGCTCACAGACCCTTGCGGATCAACCCCTACCCCCCCCCATGGGCTCCCGTCCATCAGGCTCACCGACCCCTGCGGATCAACCCCCCCCCTCCCCACGGGCTCCCGTCCAACAGGCTCACAGACCCTTGCGGATCAACCCCGCCCCCCCCCATTGGCTCCCGTCCTTCAGGCTCACCGACCCCTGCGGATCAACCCCCCCCCCCATGGGCTCCCACCCGACAGGCTCACCGACCCCTGCGGATCAACCCCCCCCCCTCTCCACGGGCTCCCGTCCGTCAGGCTCACCGACCCTGCGGATCAACCCCCCGCTCTCCCCATAGGCTCCCGCCAACAGGCTCACCGACCCCTGCGGATCAACCCCCCCCCCATGGGCTCCCACCCGACAGGCTCACTGACCCCTGCGGATCAACCCCCCCCACGGGCTCCCGTCCGACAGGCTCACCGACCCCTGCGGATCAACCCCCCCCACGGGCTCCCGTCCGACAGGCTCACCGACCCCTGCGGGTCAACCCCCCACCCCCATGGGCTCCCGTCCGACAGGCTCACCGACCCCTGCGTATCAACCCCCCCCCCATGGGCTCCCACCAGACAGGCTCACCGACCCCTGCGGATCAACCCCCTCCCCCCCACATCGGCTCCCGTCCGTCAGGCTCACCGACGCCTGCGGATCAACCGCCCCCCCCATGGGCTCCCACCCGACAGGCTCACTGACCCCTGCGGATCAACCCCCACCGCCCCCCTCACGGGCTCCCGTCCGACAGGCTCACCGACCCCTGCGGATCAACCCCCCCCCACGGGCTCCCGTCCGACAGGCTCACCGACCCCTGCGGATCAACCCCCCCCCCATGGGCTCCCGTCCGACAGGCTCACCGACCCCTGCGGATCAACCCCCCCCCCATGGGCTCCCACCCGACAGGCTCACCGACCCCTGCGTATCAACCCCCCCCCATGGGCTCCCACCAGACAGGCTCACCGACCCCTGCGGATCAACCCCCTCCCCCCCACATCGGCTCCCGTCCGTCAGGCTCACCGACGCCTGCGGATCAACCCCCCCCCATGGGCTCCCACCCGACAGGCTCACCGACCCCTGCGGATCAACCCCCCCCACGGGCTCCCGTCCGACAGGCTCACCGACCCCTGCGGATCAACCCCCCCCCCCATGGGCTCCCGTCCGACAGGCTCACCGACCCCTGCGGATCAACCCCCCGCCATGGGCTCCCACCCGACAGGTTCACCGACCCCTGCGTATCAACCCCCCCCCCATGGGCTACCACCAGACAGGCTCACCGACCCCTGCGGAACAACCCCCCCCTCTCCCCATGGGCTCCCGTCCAACAGGCTCACCGACCCCTGCGGATCAACCCCCTCCCCCCCCATGGGCTCCCGTCCGACAGGCTCACCGACCCCTGCGGATCAACCCCCCCCCCATGGGCTCCCACCCGAGAGGCTCACCGACCCCTGCGGATCAACCACCTCCCCCCCCACGGACTCCCGTCCGTTAGGCTCACCGACCCCTGCGGATCAACCACCTCCCTCCCCATGGGCTCCCGTCCGTTAGGCTCACCGACCCCTGCGGATCAACCCCCTCCCCCCCCCATGGGCTCCCGTCCGTCAGGCTGACCGACCCCTGCGGATCAACCCCCCCCCCACAGGCTCCCGCCAACAGGCTCACCGAACCCTGCGGATCAACCCACCCCTCTCCCCATAGGCTCCCGTCCGACAGGCTCACCGACCCTTGCGGATCAACCCCCTCCCCCATGGGCTCCCGTCCGACAGGCTCACCGACCCCTGCGGATCAACCCCCCCCCCCACGGGCTCCCGTCCGACAGGCTCACCGACCCCTGCGGATCAACCCCCCCCCCCATGGGCTCCCGTCCGACAGGCTCACCGACCCCTGCGGATCAACCCCCCCCCATGGGCTCCCACCCGACAGGCTCACCGACCCCTGCGTATCAACCCCCCCCCCCCATGGGCTCAAACCAGACAGGCTCACCGACCCCTGCGGATCAACCCCCTCCCCCCCACATCGGCACCCGTCCGTCAGGCTCACCGACGCCTGCGGATCAACCCCCCCCCATGGGCTCCCACCCGACAGGCTCACTGACCCCTGCGGATCAACCCCCACCCCCCCCCATGGGCTCCCGTCCGACAGGCTCACCGACCCCTGCGGATCAACCGCCCCCACGGGCTCCCGTCCGACAGGCTCACCGACTCCTGCGGATCAACCCCCCCCCCCATGGGCTCCCGTCCGACAGGCTCACCGATCCCTGCAGATCAACCACCCCCCCCATGGGCTCCCACCCGACAGGTTCACCGACCCCTGCGGATCAACACCATCCCCCCTCCCCATAGACTCGCGTCCGTCAGGCTCACCGACCCCTGCGGATCAACCCCCTCCCCCCCCATGGGCTCCCGTCCGTCAGGCTCACCGACCCCTGCGGATCAACACCCACCCCCTCCCCATAGACTCGCGTCCGTCAGGCTCACCGACCCCTGCGGATCGAGCCCCTCCCCCCCCATGGGCTCCCGTCCGTCAGGCTCACCGACCCCTGCGGATCAACCCCCCCGCTCCCCACGGGCTCCCGTCCAACAGGCTCACAGACCCTTGCGGATCAACCCCTCCCCCCCCCCATGGGCTCCCGTCCATCAGGCTCACCGACCCCTGCGGATCAACCCCCCCCCTCCCCACGGGCTCCCGTCCAACAGGCTCACAGACCCTTGCGGATCAACCCCTCCCCCCCCCCATGGGCTCCCGTCCATCAGGCTCACCGACCCCTGCGGATCAACCCCCCCCCCCATGGGCTCCCACCCGACAGGCTCACCGACCCCTGCGGATCAAGCCCCCCCCCTCTCCACGGGCTCCCGTCCGTCAGGCTCACCGACCCTGCGGATCAACCCCCCGCTCTCCCCATAGGCTCCCGCCAACAGGCTCACCGAACCTTGCGGATCAACCGCCCCGCCCATGGGCTCCCGTCCGACAGGCTCACCGACCCCTGCAGATCAACCCCCCCCCATGGGCTCCCGTCCGACAGGCTCACTGACCCCTGCGGATCAACCCCACCCTCCCCACGGGCTCCCGTCCGTCAGGCTCACCGACCCCTGCGGATCAACCCCCCCCCTCCCCATGGGCTCCCGTTCAACAGGCTCACCGACCCCTGCGGATCAACCCCCTCGCCCCCCATGGGCTCCCGTCCGTTAGGCTCACCGACCCCTGCGGATCAACCCCCCCCCCTCCCCACGGGCTCCCGTCCGTCAGGCTCACCGACCCCTGCGGATCAACCCCCTCCCCCCCCATGGGCTCCCGTCCGACAGGCTCACCGACCACTGCGGATCAACCCCCCCTCTCCCCATAGGCTCCCGCCAACAGGCTCACCGACCCCTGCGGATCAACCCCCCCACCTCCCCATGGGCTCCCGTCCAACAGGCTCACCGACCCCTGCGGATCAACCCCCCCCCATGGGCTCCCACCCGAGAGGCTCACCGACCCCTGCGGATCAACCACCTCCCCCCCCACGGACTCCCGTCCGTTAGGCTCACCGACCCCTGCGGATCAACCACCTCCCCCCACATGGGCTCCCGTCCGTTAGCTCACCGACCCCTGCGGATCAACCACCTCCCCCCCCCATGGGCTCCCGTCCGTTAGGCTCACCGACCCCTGCGGATCAACCCCCTCCCCCCCCCATGGGCTCCCGTCCGTCAGGCTGACCGACCCCTGCGGATCAACCCCCCCCCTCCCCACAGGCTCCCGCCAACAGGCTCACCGACCCCTGCGGATCAACCCACCCCTCTCCCCATAGGCTCCCGTCCGACAGGCTCACCGACCCTTGCGGATCAACCCCCTCCCCCATGGGCTCCCGTCCGACAGGCTCACCGACCCCTGCGGATCAACCCCCCCCCATGGGCTCCCACCCGACAGGCTCACCGACCCCTGCGTATCAACCCCCCCCCCATGGGCTCAAACCAGACAGGCTCACTGACCCCTGCGGATCAACCCCCACCCCCCCCCCCACGGGCTCCCGTCCGACAGGCTCACCGACCCCTGCGGATCAACCCCCCCCACGGGCTCCCGTCCGACAGGCTCACCGACCCCTGCGGATCAACCCCCCCCCCCATGGGCTCCCGTCCGACAGGCTCACCGATCCCTGCAGATCAACCCCCCCCCATGGGCTCCCACCCGACAGGTTCACCGACCCCTGCGTATCAACCCCCCCCCCATGGGCTCCCACCAGACAGGCTCACCGACCCCTGTGGATCAACCCCCCCCTCCCCACGGGCTCCCGTCCGACAGGCTCACCGACCACTGCGGATCAACCCCCCCTCTCCCCATAGGCTCCCGCCAACAGGCTCACCGACCCCTGCGGATCAACCCCCCCCCCTCCCCATGGGCTCCCGTCCAACAGGCTCACCGACCCCTGCGGATCAACCCCCCCCCATGGGCTCCCACCCGAGAGGCTCACCGACCCCTGCGGATCAACCACCTCCCCCCCCACGGACTCCCGTCCGTTAGGCTCACCGACCCCTGCGGATCAACCACCTCCCCCACCATGGGCTCCCGTCCGTTTGCTCACCGACCCCTGCGGATCAACCCCCTCCCCCCCCCATGGGCTCCCGTCCGTTAGGCTCACCGACCCCTGCGGATCAACCCCCTCCCCCCCCCATGGGCTCCCGTCCGTCAGGCTCACCGACCCCTGCGTATCAACCCCCCCCCACGGGCTCCCACCCGACAGGCTCACCGACCCCTGCGTATCAACCCCGCCCCCATGGGCTCCCACCAGACAGGCTCACCGACCCCTGTGGATCAACCCCCCCCTCCCCACGGGCTCCCGTCCGTCAGGCTCACCGACCCCTGCGGAACAACCCCCCCCTCTCCCCATGGGCTCCCGTCCAACAGGCTCACCGACCCCTGCGGATCAACCCCCTCCCCCCCCATGGGCTCCCGTCCGACAGGCTCACCGACCCTTGCGGATCAACCCCCTCCCCCCCCACGGGCTCCCGTCCGTCAGGCTCACCGACCCCTGCGGATCAACCCCCCCTCTCCCCATAGGCTCCCGCCAACAGGCTCACCGACCCCTGCGGATCAACCCCCCCACCTCCCCATGGGCTCCCGTCCAACAGGCTCACCGACCCCTGCGGATCAACCCCCCCCCCATGGGCTCCCACCCGAGAGGCTCACCGACCCCTGCGGATCAACCACCTCCCCCCCCACGGACTCCCGTCCGTTAGGCTCACCGACCCCTGCGGATCAACCACCTCCCTCCCCATGGGCTCCCGTCCGTTAGGCTCACCGACCCCTGCGGATCAACCCCCTCCCCCCCCCATGGGCTCCCGTCCGTCAGGCTGACCGACCCCTGCGGATCAACCCCCACCCTCCCCACAGGCTCCCGCCAACAGGCTCACCAACCCCTGCGGATCAACCCACCCCTCTCCCCATAGGCTCCCGTCCGACAGGCTCACCGACCCTTGCGGATCACCCCCCTCCCCCATGGGCTCCCGTCCGACAGGCTCACCGACCCCTGCGGATCAACCCACCCCCCCACGGGCTCCCGTCCGACAGGCTCACCGACCCCTGCGGATCAACCCCCCCCCCCCATGGGCTCCCGTCCGACAGGCTCACCGACCCCTGCGGATCAACCCCCCCCCATGGGCTCCCACCCGACAGGCTCACCGACCCCTGCGTATCAACACCCCCCCCATGGGCTCAAACCAGACAGGCTCACCGACCCCTGCGGATCAACCCCCTCCCCCCCACATCGGCTCCCGTCCGTCAGGCTCACCGACGCCTGCGGATCAACCCCCCCCCATGGGCTCCCACCCGACAGGCTCACTGACCCCTGCGGATCAACCCCACCCCCCCCCCACGGGCTCCCGTCCGACAGGCTGACCGACCCCTGCGGATGAACTCCCCCCCGCCATGGGCTCCCGTCCGACAGGCTCACCGACCCCTGCGGATCAACCCCCCCCCACGGGCTCCCGTCCGACAGGCTCACCGACCCCTGTGGATCAACCCCCCCCCCTCCCCACGGGCTCCCGTCCGTCAGGCTCACCGACGCCTGCGGATCAACCGCCCCCCCCATGGGCTCCCACCCGACAGGCTCACTGACCCCTGCGGATCAACCCCCACCGACCCCCCACGGGCTCCCGTCCGACAGGCTCACCGACCCCTGCGGATCAACCCCCCCCATGTGCTCCCACCCGACAGGCTCACCGACCCCTGCGTATCAACCCCCCCCCATGGGCTCCCACCAGACAGGCTCACCGACCCCTGCGGATCAACCCCCTCCCCCCCACATAGGCTCCCGTCCGTCAGGCTCACCGACGCCTGCGGATCAACCCCCCCCCCCATGGGCTCCCACCCGACAGGCTCACTGACCCCTGCGGATCAACCCCCCCCACGGGCTCCCGTCCGACAGGCTCACCGACCCCTGCGGATCAACCCCCACCCCCCCCCACGGGCTCCCGTCCGACAGGCTCACCGACCCCTGCGGATCAACCCCCCCCCACGGGCTCCCGTCCGACAGGCTCACCGACCCCTGCGGATCAACCCCCCCCCCCCATGGGCTCCCGTCCGACAGGCTCACCGACCCCTGCGGATCAACCCACCCCCATGGGCTCCCACCCGACAGGCTCACCGACCCCTGCGTATCAACCCCCCCCCCATGGGCTCCCACCAGACAGGCTCACCGACCCCTGCGGATCAACCCCCTCCCCCCCACATCGGCTCCCGTCCGTCAGGCTCACCGACGCCTGCGGATCAACCCCCCCCCCATGGGCTCCCACCCGACATGCTCACTGACCCCTGCAGATCAACCCCCACCCCCCCCCACGGGCTCCCGTCCGACAGGCTCACCGACCCCTGCGGATCAACCCCCCCCACGGGCTCCCGTCCGACAGGCTCACCGACCCCTGCGGATCAACCCCCCGCCATGGGCTCCCACCCGTGCGTATCAACCCCCCTCCATGGGCTCCCACCCGACAGGCTCACTGACCCCTGCAGATCAACCCCCACCCCCCCCCACGGGCTCCCGTCCGACAGGCTGACCGACCCCTGCGGATGAACTCCCCCCCCCCATGGGCTCCCATCCGACAGGCTCACCGACCCCTGCGGATCAACCCCCCCCCCATGGGCTCCCACCCGACAGGCTCACCGACCCCTGTGGATCAACCCCCCCCCCATGGGCTCCCACCCGACAGGCTCACCGACCGCTGCGGATCAACCCCCTCCCCCCCACATCGGCTCCCGTCCGTCAGGCTCACCGACGCCTGCGGATCAACCCCCCCCCCATGGGCTCCCACCCGACAGGCTCACCGACCCCTGCGGATCAACCCCCCCCCCATGGGCTCCCACCCGACAGGCTCACTGACCCCTGCAGATCAACCCCCACCCCCCCCCACGGGCTCCCGTCCGACAGGCTGACCGACCCCTGCGGGTGAACTCCCTCCCCCCCATGGGCTCCCATCCGACAGGCTCACCGACCCCTGCGGATCAACCCCCCCCCCATGGGCTCCCACCCGACAGGCTCACCGACCCCTGTGGATCAACCCCCCCCCCCATGGGCTCCCACCCGACAGGGTCACCGACCGCTGCGGATCAACCCCCCCACCTCCACGGGCTCCCACCCGACAGGCTCACCGACCACTGCGGATCAACCCCCCCGCCATGGGCTCCCACCCGACAGGCTCACCGACCCCTGTGGATCAACCCCCCCCCTCCCCACGGGCTCCCGTCCGTCAGGCTCACCGACGCCTGCGGATCAACCGCCCCCCCCATGGGCTCCCACCCGACAGGCTCACTGACCCCTGCGGATCAACCCCCACCGACCCCCCACGGGCTCCCGTCCGACAGGCTCACCGACCCCTGCGGATCAACCCCCCCCATGGGCTCCCACCCGACAGGCTCACGGACCCCTGCGTATCAACCCCCCCCCATGGGCTCCCACCAGACAGGCTCACCGACCCCTGCGGATCAACCCCCTCCCCCCCACATAGGCTCCCGTCCGTCAGGCTCACCGACGCCTGCGGATCAACCCCCCCCCCCATGGGCTCCCACCCGACAGGCTCACTGACCCCTGCGGATCAACCCCCCCCACGGGCTCCCGTCCGACAGGCTCACCGACCCCTGCGGATCAACCCCCACCCCCCCCCACGGGCTCCCGTCCGACAGGCTCACCGACCCCTGCGGATCAACCCCCCCCCACGGGCTCCCGTCCGACAGGCTCACCGACCCCTGCGGATCAACCCCCCCCCCCATGGGCTCCCGTCCGACAGGCTCACCGACCCCTGCGTATCAACCCCCCCCCCATGGGCTCCCACCAGACAGGCTCACCGACCCCTGCGGATCAACCCCCTCCCCCCCACATCGGCTCCCGTCCGTCAGGCTCACCGACGCCTGCGGATCAACCCCCCCCCCATGGGCTCCCACCCGACATGCTCACTGACCCCTGCAGATCAACCCCCACCCCCCCCCACGGGCTCCCGTCCGACAGGCTCACCGACCCCTGCGGATCAACCCCCCCCACGGGCTCCCGTCCGACAGGCTCACCGACCCCTGCGGATCAACCCCCCGCCATGGGCTCCCACCCGACAGGTTCACCGACCCCTGCGTATCAACCCCCCTCCATGGGCTCCCACCCGACAGGCTCACTGACCCCTGCAGATCAACCCCCCCCCCCCCCCCCGGGCTCCCGTCGGCCCGGCTGCCCGACCCCTGCGGATGAACTCCCCCCCCCCATGGGCTCCCATCCGACAGGCTCACCGACCCCTGCGTATCAACCCCCCCCCCATGGGCTCCCACCAGACAGGCTCACCGACCCCTGCGGATCAACCCCCTCCCCCCCACATCGGCTCCCGTCCGTCAGGCTCACCGACGCCTGCGGATCAACCCCCCCCCCATGGGCTCCCACCCGACATGCTCACTGACCCCTGCAGATCAACCCCCACCCCCCCCCACGGGCTCCCGTCCGACAGGCTCACCGACCCCTGCGGATCAACCCCCCCCACGGGCTCCCGTCCGACAGGCTCACCGACCCCTGCGGATCAACCCCCCGCCATGGGCTCCCACCCGACAGGTTCACCGACCCCTGCGTATCAACCCCCCTCCATGGGCTCCCACCCGACAGGCTCACTGACCCCTGCAGATCAACCCCCACCCCCCCCCACGGGCTCCCGTCCGACAGGCTGACCGACCCCTGCGGATGAACTCCCCCCCCCCATGGGCTCCCATCCGACAGGCTCACCGACCCCTGCGGATCAACCCCCCCCCCATGGGCTCCCACTCGACAGGCTCACCGACCCCTGTGGATCAACCCCCCCCCCATGGGCTCCCACCCGACAGGCTCACCGACCGCTGCGGATCAACCCCCTCCCCCCCACATCGGCTCCCGTCCGTCAGGCTCACCGACGCCTGCGGATCAACCCACCCCCCATGGGCTCCCACCCGACAGGCTCACCGACCCCTGCGGATCAACCCCCCCCCCATGGGCTCCCACCCGACAGGCTCACTGACCCCTGCAGATCAACCCCCACCCCCCCCCACGGGCTCCCGTCCGACAGGCTGACCGACCCCTGCGGGTGAACTCCCTCCCCCCCATGGGCTCCCATCCGACAGGCTCACCGACCCCTGCGGATCAACCCCCCCCCCATGGGCTCCCACCCGACAGGCTCACCGACCCCTGTGGATCAACCCCCCCCCCCATGGGCTCCCACCCGACAGGGTCACCGACCGCTGCGGATCAACCCCCCCACCTCCACGGGCTCCCACCCGACAGGCTCACCGACCACTGCGGATCAACCCCCCCGCCATGGGCTCCCACCCGACAGGCTCACCGACCCCTGCGGATCAACCCCCCCCCCATGGGCTCCCACCAGACAGGCTCAACGACCCCTGCGGATATACCCCCTCCCCCCCACATCGGCTCCCGTCCGTCAGGCTCACCGACGCCTGCGGATCAACCCCCCCCCCATGGGCTCCCACCCGACAGGCTCACTGACCCCTGCGGATCAACCCCACCCCCCCCCCACGGGCTCCCGTCCGACAGGCTGACCGACCCCTGCGGATGAACTCCCCCCGCCCATGGGCTCCCGTCCGACAGGCTCACCGACCCCTGCGGATCAACCCCCCCCACGGGCTCCCGTCCGACAGGCTCACCGACCCCTGTGGATCAACCGCCCCCTCCCCACGGGCTCCGGTCCGTCAGGCTCACCGACCCCTGCGGAACAACCCCCCCTCCCAATGGGCTCCCGTCCGACAGGCTCACCGACCCCTGCGGATAAACCCCCACCCCCCCCATGGGCTCCCGTCCGACAGGCTCACCGACCCTTGCGGATCAACCCCCTCCCCCCCACGGGCTCCCGTCCGTCAGGCTCACCGACCCCTGCGTATCAACCCCCCCCCCATGGGCTCCCACCAGACAGGCTCACCGACCCCTGCGGATCAACCCCCCCCCCCATGGGCTCCCACCCGACAGGCTCACTGACCCCTGCGGATCAACCCCCCCCACGGGCTCCCGGCCGACAGGCTCACCGACCCCTGCGGATCAACCCCCACCGGCTCCCGTCCGACAGGCTCACCGACCCCTGCGGATCAACCCCCCCCCACGGGCTCCCGTCCGACAGGCTCACCGACCCCTGCGGATCAACCCCCCCCCATGGGCTCCCACCCGACAGGCTCACCGACCCCTGCGTATCAACCCCCCCCCCCATGGGCTCCCACCAGACAGGCTCACCGACCCCTGCGGATCAACCCCCTCCCCCCCACATCGGCTCCCGTCCGTCAGGCTCACCGACGCCTGCGGATCAACCCCCCCCCCATGGGCTCCCACCCGACAGGCTCACTGACCCCTGCGGATCAACCCCCACCCCCCCCCACGGGCTCCCGTCCGACAGGCTCACCGACCCCTGCGGATCAACCCCCCCCACGGGCTCCCGTCCGACAGGCTCACCGACCCCTGCGGATCAACCCCCCCCATGGGCTCCCACCCGACAGGCTCACTGACCCCTGCAGATCAACCCCCACCCCCCCCCACGGGCTCCCATCCGACAGGCTGACCGACCCCTGCGGATGAACTCCCCCCACCCCATGGGCTCCCATCCGACAGGCTCACCGACCCCTGCGGATCAACCCCCCCCCCCATGGGCTGCCACCCGACAGGCTCACCGACCCCTGTGGATCAACCCCCCCCCCCCATGGGCTCCCACCCGACAGGCTCACCGACCGCTGCGGATCAACCCCCCCACCTCCACGGGCTCCCACCCGACAGGCTCACCGACCACTGCGGATCAACCCCCCCGCCATGGGCTCCCACCCGACAGGCTCACCGACCCCTGCGGATCAACCCCCCCCCCATGGGCTCCCACCCGACAGGCTCACCGACCCCCGCGTATCAACCCCCCCCCCATGGGCTCCCACCAGACAGGCTCAACGACCCCTGCGGATCAACCCCCTTCCCCCCACATCGGCTCCCGTTCGTCAGGCTCACCGACGCCTGCGGATCAACCCCCACCCCCCATGGGCTCCCCACCCGACCGGCTCACTGACCCCTGCGGATCAACCCCCACCCCCCCCCACCGGCTCCCGTCCGACAGGCTGACCGACCCCTGCGGATGAACTCCCCCCCCCCATGGGCTCCCTTCTGACAGGCTGACCGACCCCTGCGGATGAACTCCCCCCCCCCATGGGCTCCCGTCCGACAGGCTCACCGACCCCTGCGGATCAACCCCCCCCACGGGCTCCCGTCCGTCAGGCTCACCGACCCCTGCGGAACAACCCCCCCCACGGGCTCCCGTCCGACAGGCTCACCGACCCCTGCGTATCAACCCCCCCCCCCTGGGCTCCCACCCGACAGGCTCACCGACCCCTGCGTATCAACCCCCCCCCCATGGGCTCCCACCAGACAGGCTCAACGACCCCTGCGGATCAACCTCCTCCCCCCCACATCGGCTCCCGTCCGTCAGGCTCACCGACGCCTGCGGATCAACCCCCTCCCCCCATGGGCTCCCACCCGACAGGCTCACTGACCCCTGCGGATCAACCCCCACCCCCCCCACGGGCTCCCGTCCGACAGGCTCACCGACCCCTGCGGATCAACCCCCCCCACGGGCTCCCGTCCGACAGGCTCACCGACCCCTGCGGATCAACCCCGCCCACGGGCTCCCGTCCGACTGGCTCACCGACCCCTGCGTATCAACCCCACCCCCATGGGCTCCCACCCGACAGGCTCACCGACCCCTGCGTATCAACCCCCCCCCCATGGGCTCCCACCAGACAGGCTCACCGACCCCTGCGGATCAACCTCCTCCCCCCCACATCGGCTCCCGTCCGTCAGGCTCACCGACGCCTGCGGATCAACCCCCTCCCCCCATGGGCTCCCACCCGACAGGCTCACTGACCCCTGCGGATCAACCCCCACACCCCCCCCACGGGCTCCCACCCGACAGGCTCACTGACCCCTGCGGATCAACCCCCACCCCATGGGCTCCCACCAGACAGGCTCACCGACCCCTGCGGATCAACCCCCTCCCCCCGACATCGGCTCCCGTCCGTCAGGCTCACCAATGCCTGCGGATCAACCCCCTCCCCCATGGGCTCCCACCCGACAGGCTCACTGACCCCTGCGGATCAACCCCCACCCCCCCCCACGGGCTCCCGTCCGACAGGCTCACCGACCCCTGCCGATCAACCCCCCCCACGGGCTCCCGTCCGACAGGCTCACCGACCCCTGCGGATCAACCCCCCCCCCATGGGCTCCCGTCTGACAGGCTCACCGACCCCTGCGGATCAACCCCCCGCCATGGGCTCCCACCAGACAGGCTCACCGACCCCTGCGGATCAACCCCCTCCCCCCAACATCGGCTCCCGTCCGTCAGGCTCACCGACGCCTGCGGATCAACCCCCCCGCCCATGGGCTCCCACCCGACAGGCTCACTGACCCCTGCGGATCAACCCCCACCCCCCCCCACGGGCTCCCGTCCGACAGGCTCACCGACCCCTGCCGATCAACCCCCCCCACGGGCTCCCGTCCGACAGGCTCACCGACCCCTGCGGATCAACCCCCCCCCCATGGGCTCCCGTCTGACAGGCTCACCGACCCCTGCGGATCAACCCCCCGCCATGGGCTCCCACCAGACAGGCTCACCGACCCCTGCGGATCAACCCCCTCCCCCCAACATCGGCTCCCGTCCGTCAGGCTCACCGACGCCTGCGGATCAACCCCCCCGCCCATGGGCTCCCACCCGACAGGCTCACTGACCCCTGCGGATCAACCCCCACCCCCCCCCACGGGCTCCCGTCCGACAGGCTCACCGACCCCTGCCGATCAACCCCCCCCACGGGCTCCCGTCCGACAGGCTCACCGACCCCTGCGGATCAACCCCCCCCCCAATGGGCTCCCGTCTGACAGGCTCACCGACCCCTGCGGATCAACCCCCCGCCATGGGCTCCCACCAGACAGGCTCACCGACCCCTGCGGATCAACCCCCTCCCCCCAACATCGGCTCCCGTCCGTCAGGCTCACCGACCCCTGCGTATCAACCCCCCCCCCCATGGGCTCCCACCAGACAGGCTCACCGACCCCAGCGGATCAACCTCCTCCCCCCCACATCGGCTCCCGTCCGTCAGGCTCACCGACGCCTGCGGATCAACCCCCTCCCCCCATGGGCTCCCACCCGACAGGCTCACTGACCCCTGCGGATCAACCCCCACCCCCCCCACGGGCTCCCGTCCGACAGGCTCACCGACCCCTGCGGATCAACCCCCCCCACGGGCTCCCGTCCGACAGGCTCACCGACCCCTGCGGATCAACCCCGCCCACGGGCTCCCGTCCGACTGGCTCACCGACCCCTGCGTATCAACCCCACCCCCATGGGCTCCCACCCGACAGGCTCACCGACCCCTGCGTATCAACCCCCCCCCCATGGGCTCCCACCAGACAGGCTCACCGACCCCTGCGGATCAACCTCCTCCCCCCCACATCGGCTCCCGTCCGTCAGGCTCACCGACGCCTGCGGATCAACCCCCTCCCCCCATGGGCTCCCACCCGACAGGCTCACTGACCCCTGCGGATCAACCCCCACACCCCCCCCACGGGCTCCCACCCGACAGGCTCACTGACCCCTGCGGATCAACCCCCACCCCATGGGCTCCCACCAGACAGGCTCACCGACCCCTGCGGATCAACCCCCTCCCCCCGACATCGGCTCCCGTCCGTCAGGCTCACCAATGCCTGCGGATCAACCCCCTCCCCCATGGGCTCCCACCCGACAGGCTCACTGACCCCTGCGGATCAACCCCCACCCCCCCCCCACGGGCTCCCGTCCGACAGGCTCACCGACCCCTGTGGATCAACCGCCCCCTCCCCACGGGCTCCCGTCCGTCAGGCTCACCGACCCCTGCGGAACAACCCCCCCTCCCAATGGGCTCCCGTCCGACAGGCTCACCGACCCCTGCGGATCAACCCCCCCCCCCCCCATGGGCTCCCGTCCGACAGGCTCACCGACCCTTGCGGATCAACCCCCTCCCCCCCACGGGCTCCCGTCCGTCAGGCTCACCGACCCCTGCGTATCAACCCCCCCCCCATGGGCTCCCACCAGACAGGCTCACCGACCCCTGCGGATCAACCCCCCCCCCATGGGCTCCCACCCGACAGGCTCACTGACCCCTGCGGATCAACCCCCCCCACGGGCTCCCGGCCGACAGGCTCACCGACCCCTGCGGATCAACCCCCACCGGCTCCCGTCCGACAGGCTCACCGACCCCTGCGGATCAACCCCCCCCCACGGGCTCCCGTCCGACAGGCTCACCGACCCCTGCGGATCAACCCCCCCCCATGGGCTCCCACCCGACAGGCTCACCGACCCCTGCGTATCAACCCCCCCCCCCATGGGCTCCCACCAGACAGGCTCACCGACCCCTGCGGATCAACCCCCTCCCCCCCACATCGGCTCCCGTCCGTCAGGCTCACCGACGCCTGCGGATCAACCCCCCCCCCATGGGCTCCCACCCGACAGGCTCACTGACCCCTGCGGATCAACCCCCACCCCCCCCCACGGGCTCCCGTCCGACAGGCTCACCGACCCCTGCGGATCAACCCCCCCCACGGGCTCCCGTCCGACAGGCTCACCGACCCCTGCGGATCAACCCCCCCCATGGGCTCCCACCCGACAGGCTCACTGACCCCTGCAGATCAACCCCCACCCCCCCCCACGGGCTCCCATCCGACAGGCTGACCGACCCCTGCGGATGAACTCCCCCCACCCCATGGGCTCCCATCCGACAGGCTCACCGACCCCTGCGGATCAACCCCCCCCCCCATGGGCTGCCACCCGACAGGCTCACCGACCCCTGTGGATCAACCCCCCCCCCCATGGGCTCCCACCCGACAGGCTCACCGACCGCTGCGGATCAACCCCCCCACCTCCACGGGCTCCCACCCGACAGGCTCACCGACCACTGCGGATCAACCCCCCCGCCATGGGCTCCCACCCGACAGGCTCACCGACCCCTGCGGATCAACCCCCCCCCCATGGGCTCCCACCCGACAGGCTCACCGACCCCCGCGTATCAACCCCCCCCCCATGGGCTCCCACCAGACAGGCTCAACGACCCCTGCGGATCAACCCCCTTCCCCCCACATCGGCTCCCGTTCGTCAGGCTCACCGACGCCTGCGGATCAACCCCCACCCCCCATGGGCTCCCCACCCGACAGGCTCACTGACCCCTGCGGATCAACCCCCACCCCCCCCCACAGGCTCCCGTCCGACAGGCTGACCGACCCCTGCGGATGAACTCCCCCCCCCCATGGGCTCCCTTCTGACAGGCTGACCGACCCCTGCGGATGAACTCCCCCCCCCATGGGCTCCCGTCCGACAGGCTCACCGACCCCTGCGGATCAACCCCCCCCACGGGCTCCCGTCCGTCAGGCTCACCGACCCCTGCGGAACAACCCCCCCCACGGGCTCCCGTCCGACAGGCTCACCGACCCCTGCGTATCAACCCCCCCCCATGGGCTCCCACCCGACAGGCTCACCGACCCCTGCGTATCAACCCCCCCCCCCATGGGCTCCCACCAGACAGGCTCAACGACCCCTGCGGATCAACCTCCTCCCCCCCACATCGGCTCCCGTCCGTCAGGCTCACCGACGCCTGCGGATCAACCCCCTCCCCCCATGGGCTCCCACCCGACAGGCTCACTGACCCCTGCGGATCAACCCCCACCCCCCCCATCGGCTCCCGTCCGTCCGGCTCACCAATGCCTGCGGATCAACCCCCTCCCCCATGGGCTCCCACCCGACAGGCTCACCGACCACTGCGGATCAACCCCCCCCCCATGGGCTCCCGTCTGACAGGCTCACCGACCCCTGCGGATCAACCCCCCCCCATGGGCTCCCACCAGACAGGCTCACCGACCCCTGCGGATCAACCCCCTCCCCCCAACATTGGCTCCCGTCCGTCAGGCTCACCGACGCCTGCGGATCAACCCCCCCGCCCATGGGCTCCCACCCGACAGGCTCACTGACCCCTGCGGATCAACCCCCACCCCCCCCCACGGGCTCCCGTCCGACAGGCTGACCGACCCCTGCGGATGAACTCCCCGCCCCCATGGGCTCCCACCCGACAGGCTCACCGACCCCTGCGGATCAACCCCCCCGCCATGGGCTCCCACCCGACAGGCTCACCGACCCCTGTGGATCAACCCCCGCCCCCATGGGCTCCCACCCGACAGGCTCACCGACCCCTGCGGATCAACCCCCACCCCCTCCACGGGCTCCCACCCGACAGGCTCACCGATCCCTGCGGATCAACCCCCCCGCCATGGGCTCCCACCCGACAGGCTCACCGACCCCTGCGGATCAACCCCCTCCCCCCAACATCGGCTCCCGTCCGTCAGGCTCACCGACCCCTGCGGATCAACCCCCCCCTCCCCACAGGCTCCCGTCCGTCAGGCTCACCGACCACTGCGGATCAACCCCCCCCCTCCCCATGGGCTCCCATCCGACAGGCTCACCAACCTCTGCGGATCAACCCCCTCCCCCCCTACGGGCTCCCGTCCAACAGTCTCACCGACCCCTGCGGATCAACCCCCCACCTCCCCACGGGCTCCCGTCCGACAGGCTCACAAACCCCTGCGGATGAACTCCCTCCCCCCCATGGGCTCCCGTCCGTCAGGCTCACCGACCCCTGCGGATCAACCCCCCCCTCCCCACGGGCTCCCGTCCGTCAGGCTCACCGACCCCTGCGGATCAACCCCCTCCCCCCCCATGGGCTCCCGTCCGACAGGCTCACCGACCCCTGCGGATCAACCCCCCCCACGGGCTCCCGTCCGACAGGCTCACCGACCCCTGCCGATCAACCCCCCCCTCCCCACGGGCTCCCGTCCGTCAGGCTCACCGACCCCTGCGGATCAACCCCCTCCCCCCCCCACGGGCTCCCGTCCGTCAGGCTCACCGACGCCTGCGGATCAACCCCCCCCCCATGGGCTCCCACCCGACAGGCTCACTGACCCCTGCGGATCAACCCCCACCCCCCCCCACGGGCTCCCGTCCGACAGGCTCACCGACCCCTGCGGATCAACCCCCCCCACGGGCTCCCGTCCGACAGGCTCACCGACCCCTGCGGATCAACCCCCCGCCATGGGCTCCCACCCGACAGGTTCACCGACCCCTGCGTATCAACCCCCCCCATGGGCTCCCACCCGACAGGCTCACTGACCCCTGCAGATCAACCCCCACCCCCCCCCCACGGGCTCCCGTCCGACAGGCTGACCGACCCCTGCGGATGAACTCCCCCCCCCCACATGGGCTCCCATCCGACAGGCTCACCGACCCCTGCGGATCAACCCCCCCCCCCATGGGCTCCCACCCGACAGGCTCACCGACCCCTGTGGATCAACCCCCCGCCATGGGCTCCCACCCGACAGGCTCACCAACCGCTGCGGATCACCCCCCCACCTCCACGGGCTCCCACCCGACAGGCTCACCGACGCCTGCGGATCAACCCCCCCCCCATGGGCTCCCACCCGACAGGCTCACTGACCCCTGCGGATCAACCCCCACCCCCCCCCACGGGCTCCCGTCCGACAGGCTCACCGACCCCTGCGGATCAACCCCCCCCACGGGCTCCCGTCCGACAGGCTCACCGACCCCTGCGGATCAACCCCCCGCCATGGGCTCCCACCCGACAGGTTCACCGACCCCTGCGTATCGACCCCCCCCCATGGGCTCCCACCCGACAGGCTCACTGACCCCTGCAGATCAACCCCCACCCCCCCCCACGGGCTCCCGTCCGACAGGCTGACCGACCCCTGCGGATGAACTCCCCCCCCCCATGGGCTCCCATCCGACAGGCTCACCGAACCCTGCGGATCAACCCCCCCCCCATGGGCTCCCACCCGACAGGCTCACCGACCCCTGTGGATCAACCCCCCCCCCCATGGGCTCCCACCCGACAGGCTCACCGACCGCTGCGGATCAACCCCCCCACCTCCACGGGCTCCCACCCGACAGGCTCACCGACCAGTGCGGATCAACCCCCCCGCCATGGGCTCCCACCCGACAGGCTCACCGACCCCTGCGGATCAACCCCACCCCCATGGGCTCCCACCCGACAGGCTCACCGACCCCTGCGTATCAACCCCCCCCCCATGGGCTCCCACCAGACAGGCTCAACGACCCCTGCGTATCAACCCCCTCCCCCCCACATCGGCTCCCGTCCGTCAGGCTCACCGACGCCTGCGGATCAACCCCCCCCCCATGGGCTCCCACCCGACAGGCTCACTGACCCCTGCGGATCAACCCCACCACCCCCCCACGGGCTCCCGTCCGACAGGCTGACCGACCCCTGCGGATGAACTCCCCCCCCCCATGGGCTCCCGTCCGACAGGCTCACCGACCCCTGCGGATCAACCCCCCCCACGGGCTCCCGTCCGACAGGCTCACCGACCCCTGTGGATCAACCCCCCCCTCCCCACGGGCTCCCGTCCGTCAGGCTCACCGACCCCTGCGGAACAACCCCCCATCCCAATGGGCTCCCGTCCAACAGGCTCACCGACCCCTGCGGATCAACCCCCTCCCCCCCATGGGCTCCCGTCCGACAGGCTCACCGACCCTTGCGGATCAACCCCCTCCCCCCCACGGGCTCCCGTCCGTCAGGCTCACCGACCCCTGCGTATCAACCCCCCCCCCATGGGCTCCCACCAGACAGGCTCACCGACCCCTGCGGATCAACCCCCCCCCCCATGGGCTCCCACCCGACAGGCTCACTGACCCCTGCGGATCAACCCCCCCCACGGGCTCCCGTCCGACAGGCTCACCGACCCCTGCGGATCAACACCCACCCCCCCCCACGGGCTCCCGTCCGACAGGCTCACCGACCCCTGCGGATCAACCCCCCCCCACGGGCTCCCGTCCGACAGGCTGACCGACCCCTGCGGATGAACTCCCCCCCCCATGGGCTCCCATCCGACAGGCTCACCGACCCCTGCGGATCAACCCCCCCCCCCATGGGCTCCCACCCGACAGGCTCACCGACCCCTGTGGATCAACCCCTCCCCCCATGGGCTCCCACCCGACAGGCTCACCGACCGCTGCGGATCAACCCCCCCACCTCCACGGGCTCCCACCCGACAGGCTCACCGACCACTGCGGATGAACTCCCCCCCCCATGGGCTCCCACCCGACAGGCTCACCGACCCCTGCGGATCAACCCCCCCCCCCATGGGCTCCCACCCGACAGGCTCACCGACCCCTGTGGATCAACCCCCCCCCCCATGGGCTCCCACCCGACAGGCTCACCGACCGCTGCGGATCAACCCCCCCACCTCCACGGGCTCCCACCCGACAGGCTCACCGACCACTGCGGATCAACCCCCCCGCCATGGGCTCCCACCCGACAGGCTCACCGACCCCTGCGGATCAACCCCCCCCCATGGGCTCTCACCCGACAGGCTCACCGACCCCTGCGTATCAACCCCCCCCCCATGGGCTCCCACCAGACAGGCTCAACGACCCCTGCGTATCAACCCCCTCCCCCCACATCGGCTCCCGTCCGTCAGGCTCACCGACGCCTGCGGTCAACCCCCCCCCCATAGGCTCCCACCCGACAGGCTCACTGACCCCTGCGGATCAACCCCACCACCCCCCCCCGGGCTCCCGTCCGACAGGCTGACCGACCCCTGCGGATGAACTCCCCCCCCCCATGGGCTCCCGTCCGACAGGCTCACCGACCCCTGCGGATCAACCCCCCCGACGGGCTCCCGTCCGACAGGCTCACCGACCCCTGTGGATCAACCCCCCGCCACATCGGCTCACCGACCCCTGCGGAACAACCCCCCATCCCAATGGGCTCCCGTCCAAAAGGCTCACCGACCCCTGCGGATCAACCCCCTCCCCCCCCATGGGCTCCCGTCCGACAGGCTCACCGACCCTTGCGGATCAACCCCCTCCCCCCCACGGGCTCCCGTCCGTCAGGCTCACCGACCCCTGCGTATCAACCCCCCCCCCATGGGCTCCCACCAGACAGGCTCACCGACCCCTGCGGATCAACCCCCCCCCCATGGGCTCCCACCCGACAGGCTCACTGACCCCTGCGGATCAACCCCCCCCACGGGCTCCCGTCCGACAGGCTCACCGACCCCTGCGGATCAACCCCCACCCCCCCCCACGGACTCCCGTCCGACAGGCTCACCGACCCCTGCGGATCAACCCCCCCCCACGGGCTCCCGTCCGACAGGCTCACCGACCCCTGCGGATCAACCCCCCCCCCATGGGCTCCCGTCCGACAGGCTCACCGACCCCTGCGGATCAACCCCCCCCCATGGGCTCCCACCCGACAGGCTCACCGACCCCTGCGTATCAACCCCCCCCCATGGGCTCCCACCAGACAGGCTCACCGACCCCTGCGGATCAACCCCCTCCCCCCCACATCGGCTCCCGTCCGTCAGGCTCACCGACGCCTGCGGATCAACCCCCCCCCCATGGGCTCCCACCCGACAGGCTCACTGACCCCTGCGGATCAACCCCCACCCCCCCCCACGGGCTCCCGTCCGACAGGCTCACCGACCCATGCGGATCAACCCCCCCCACGGGCTCCCGTCCGACAGGCTCACCGACCCCTGCGGATCAACCCCCCGCCATGGGCTCCCACCCGACAGGTTCACCGACCCCTGCGTATCAACCCCCCCCATGGGCTCCCACCCGACAGGCTCACTGACCCCTGCAGATCAACCCCCACCCCCCCCCACGGGCTCCCGTCCGACAGGCTGACCGACCCCTGCGGATGAACTCCCCCCCCCCATGGGCTCCCATCCGACAGGCTCACCGACCCCTGCGGATCAACCCCCCCCCCATGGGCTCCCACCCGACAGGCTCACCGACCCCTGTGGATCAACCCCCCCCCCCATGGGCTCCCACCCGACAGGCTCACCGACCGCTGCGGATCAACCCCCCCACCTCCACGGGCTCCCACCCGACAGGCTCACCGACCACTGCGGATCAACCCCCCCGCCATGGGCTCCCACCCGACAGGCTCACCGACCCCTGCGGATCAACCCCCCCCCATGGGCTCCCACCCGACAGGCTCACCGACCCCTGCGTATCAACCCCCCCGCCATGGGCTCCCACCAGACAGGCTCAACGACCCCTGCGGATCAACCCCCTTCCCCCCACATCGGCTCCCGTTCGTCAGGCTCACCGACGCCTGCGGATCAACCCCCCCCCCAGGGCTCCCCCGGGCTCCCCCCGACAGGCTCACTGACCCCTGCGGATCAACCCCCACCCCCCCCCACAGGCTCCCGTCCGACAGGCTGACCGACCCCTGCGGATGAACTCCCCCCCCCCCTACGGGCTCCCGTCCAACAGTCTCACCGACCCCTGCGGATCAACCCCCCACCTCCCCACGGGCTCCCGTCCGACAGGCTCACAAACCCCTGCGGATGAACTCCCTCCCCCCCATGGGCTCCCGTCCGTCAGGCTCACCGACCCCTGCGGATCAACCCCCCCCTCCCCACGGGCTCCCGTCCGTCAGGCTCACCGACCCCTGCGGATCAACCCCCCCCCCCCCCATGGGCTCCCGTCCGACAGGCTCACCGACCCCTGCGGATCAACCCCCCCCACGGGCTCCCGTCCGACAGGCTCACCGACCCCTGCCGATCAACCCCCCCCTCCCCACGGGCTCCCGTCCGTCAGGCTCACCGACCCCTGCGGATCAACCCCCTCCCCCCCCCACGGGCTCCCGTCCGTCAGGCTCACCGACGCCTGCGGATCAACCCCCCCCCCATGGGCTCCCACCCGACAGGCTCACTGACCCCTGCGGATCAACCCCCACCCCCCCCCACGGGCTCCCGTCCGACAGGCTCACCGACCCCTGCGGATCAACCCCCCCCACGGGCTCCCGTCCGACAGGCTCACCGACCCCTGCGGATCAACCCCCCGCCATGGGCTCCCACCCGACAGGTTCACCGACCCCTGCGTATCAACCCCCCCCATGGGCTCCCACCCGACAGGCTCACTGACCCCTGCAGATCAACCCCCACCCCCCCCCCACGGGCTCCCGTCCGACAGGCTGACCGACCCCTGCGGATGAACTCCCCCCCCCACATGGGCTCCCATCCGACAGGCTCACCGACCCCTGCGGATCAACCCCCCCCCCATGGGCTCCCACCCGACAGGCTCACCGACCCCTGTGGATCAACCCCCCGCCATGGGCTCCCACCCGACAGGCTCACCAACCGCTGCGGATCAACCCCCCCACCTCCACGGGCTCCCACCCGACAGGCTCACCGACGCCTGCGGATCAACCCCCCCCCCATGGGCTCCCACCCGACAGGCTCACTGACCCCTGCGGATCAACCCCCACCCCCCCCCACGGGCTCCCGTCCGACAGGCTCACCGACCCCTGCGGATCAACCCCCCCCACGGGCTCCCGTCCGACAGGCTCACCGACCCCTGCGGATCAACCCCCCGCCATGGGCTCCCACCCGACAGGTTCACCGACCCCTGCGTATCGACCCCCCCCCATGGGCTCCCACCCGACAGGCTCACTGACCCCTGCAGATCAACCCCCACCCCCCCCCACGGGCTCCCGTCCGACAGGCTGACCGACCCCTGCGGATGAACTCCCCCCCCCCATGGGCTCCCATCCGACAGGCTCACCGAACCCTGCGGATCAACCCCCCCCCCATGGGCTCCCACCCGACAGGCTCACCGACCCCTGTGGATCAACCCCCCCCCCCATGGGCTCCCACCCGACAGGCTCACCGACCGCTGCGGATCAACCCCCCCACCTCCACGGGCTCCCACCCGACAGGCTCACCGACCAGTGCGGATCAACCCCCCCGCCATGGGCTCCCACCCGACAGGCTCACCGACCCCTGCGGATCAACCCCACCCCCATGGGCTCCCACCCGACAGGCTCACCGACCCCTGCGTATCAACCCCCCCCCCATGGGCTCCCACCAGACAGGCTCAACGACCCCTGCGTATCAACCCCCTCCCCCCCACATCGGCTCCCGTCCGTCAGGCTCACCGACGCCTGCGGATCAACCCCCCCCCCATGGGCTCCCACCCGACAGGCTCACTGACCCCTGCGGATCAACCCCACCACCCCCCCACGGGCTCCCGTCCGACAGGCTGACCGACCCCTGCGGATGAACTCCCCCCCCCCATGGGCTCCCGTCCGACAGGCTCACCGACCCCTGCGGATCAACCCCCCCCACGGGCTCCCGTCCGACAGGCTCACCGACCCCTGTGGATCAACCCCCCCCTCCCCACGGGCTCCCGTCCGTCAGGCTCACCGACCCCTGCGGAACAACCCCCCATCCCAATGGGCTCCCGTCCAACAGGCTCACCGACCCCTGCGGATCAACCCCCTCCCCCCCCATGGGCTCCCGTCCGACAGGCTCACCGACCCTTGCGGATCAACCCCCTCCCCCCCACGGGCTCCCGTCCGTCAGGCTCACCGACCCCTGCGTATCAACCCCCCCCCCATGGGCTCCCACCAGACAGGCTCACCGACCCCTGCGGATCAACCCCCCCCCCCATGGGCTCCCACCCGACAGGCTCACTGACCCCTGCGGATCAACCCCCCCCACGGGCTCCCGTCCGACAGGCTCACCGACCCCTGCGGATCAACACCCACCCCCCCCCACGGGCTCCCGTCCGACAGGCTCACCGACCCCTGCGGATCAACCCCCCCCCACGGGCTCCCGTCCGACAGGCTGACCGACCCCTGCGGATGAACTCCCCCCCCCCATGGGCTCCCATCCGACAGGCTCACCGACCCCTGCGGATCAACCCCCCCCCCCATGGGCTCCCACCCGACAGGCTCACCGACCCCTGTGGATCAACCCCTCCCCCCATGGGCTCCCACCCGACAGGCTCACCGACCGCTGCGGATCAACCCCCCCACCTCCACGGGCTCCCACCCGACAGGCTCACCGACCACTGCGGATGAACTCCCCCCCCCCATGGGCTCCCACCCGACAGGCTCACCGACCCCTGCGGATCAACCCCCCCCCCCATGGGCTCCCACCCGACAGGCTCACCGACCCCTGTGGATCAACCCCCCCCCCCATGGGCTCCCACCCGACAGGCTCACCGACCGCTGCGGATCAACCCCCCCACCTCCACGGGCTCCCACCCGACAGGCTCACCGACCACTGCGGATCAACCCCCCCGCCATGGGCTCCCCCCCGACAGGCTCACCGACCCCTGCGTATCAACCCCCCCCCATGGGCTCCCACCCGACAGGCTCACCGACCCCTGCGTATCAACCCCCCCCCCATGGGCTCCCACCAGACAGGCTCAACGACCCCTGCGTATCAACCCCCTCCCCCCCACATCGGCTCCCGTCCGTCAGGCTCACCGACGCCTGCGGTTCAACCCCCCCCCCCATAGGCTCCCACCCGACAGGCTCACTGACCCCTGCGGATCAACCCCACCACCCCCCCACGGGCTCCCGTCCGACAGGCTGACCGACCCCTGCGGATGAACTCCCCCCCCCATGGGCTCCCGTCCGACAGGCTCACCGACCCCTGCGGATCAACCCCCCCGACGGGCTCCCGTCCGACAGGCTCACCGACCCCTGTGGATCAACCCCCCGCTCCCCACGGGCTGCCGTCCGTCAGGCTCACCGACCCCTGCGGAACAACCCCCCATCCCAATGGGCTCCCGTCCAAAAGGCTCACCGACCCCTGCGGATCAACCCCCTCCCCCCCCATGGGCTCCCGTCCGACAGGCTCACCGACCCTTGCGGATCAACCCCCTCCCCCCCACGGGCTCCCGTCCGTCAGGCTCACCGACCCCTGCGTATCAACCCCCCCCCCATGGGCTCCCACCAGACAGGCTCACCGACCCCTGCGGATCAACCCCCCCCCCATGGGCTCCCACCCGACAGGCTCACTGACCCCTGCGGATCAACCCCCCCCACGGGCTCCCGTCCGACAGGCTCACCGACCCCTGCGGATCAACCCCCACCCCCCCCCACGGACTCCCGTCCGACAGGCTCACCGACCCCTGCGGATCAACCCCCCCCCACGGGCTCCCGTCCGACAGGCTCACCGACCCCTGCGGATCAACCCCCCCCCCATGGGCTCCCGTCCGACAGGCTCACCGACCCCTGCGGATCAACCCCCCCCCATGGGCTCCCACCCGACAGGCTCACCGACCCCTGCGTATCAACCCCCCCCCCATGGGCTCCCACCAGACAGGCTCACCGACCCCTGCGGATCAACCCCCTCCCCCCCACATCGGCTCCCGTCCGTCAGGCTCACCGACGCCTGCGGATCAACCCCCCCCCCATGGGCTCCCACCCGACAGGCTCACTGACCCCTGCGGATCAACCCCCACCCCCCCCCACGGGCTCCCGTCCGACAGGCTCACCGACCCATGCGGATCAACCCCCCCCACGGGCTCCCGTCCGACAGGCTCACCGACCCCTGCGGATCAACCCCCCGCCATGGGCTCCCACCCGACAGGTTCACCGACCCCTGCGTATCAACCCCCCCCATGGGCTCCCACCCGACAGGCTCACTGACCCCTGCAGATCAACCCCCACCCCCCCCCACGGGCTCCCGTCCGACAGGCTGACCGACCCCTGCGGATGAACTCCCCCCCCCCCATGGGCTCCCATCCGACAGGCTCACCGACCCCTGCGGATCAACCCCCCCCCATGGGCTCCCACCCGACAGGCTCACCGACCCCTGTGGATCAACCCCCCCCCCCATGGGCTCCCACCCGACAGGCTCACCGACCGCTGCGGATCAACCCCCCCACCTCCACGGGCTCCCACCCGACAGGCTCACCGACCACTGCGGATCAACCCCCCCGCCATGGGCTCCCACCCGACAGGCTCACCGACCCCTGCGGATCAACCCCCCCCCATGGGCTCCCACCCGACAGGCTCACCGACCCCTGCGTATCAACCCCCCCGCCATGGGCTCCCACCAGACAGGCTCAACGACCCCTGCGGATCAACCCCCTTCCCCCCACATCGGCTCCCGTTCGTCAGGCTCACCGACGCCTGCGGATCAACCCCCCCCCCATGGGCTCCCACCCGACAGGCTCACTGACCCCTGCGGATCAACCCCCACCCCCCCCCCACAGGCTCCCGTCCGACAGGCTGACCGACCCCTGCGGATGAACTCCCCCCCCCCCATGGGCTCCCTTCTGACAGGCTGACCGACCCCTGCGGATGAACTCTCCCCCCCCATGGGCTCCCGTCCGACAGGCTCACCGACCCCTGCGGATCAACCCCCCCCACGGGCTCCCGTCCGTCAGGCTCACCGACCCCTGCGGAACAACCCCCCCCCACGGGCTCCCGTCCGACAGGCTCACCGACCCCTGCGTATCAACCCCCCCCCATGGGCTCCCAGCCGACAGGCTCACCGACCCCTGCGTATCAACCCCCCCCCCCATGGGCTCCCACCAGACAGGCTCACCGACCCCTGCGGATCAACCTCCTCCCCCCCACATCGGCTCCCGTCCGTCAGGCTCACCGACGCCTGCGGATCAACCCCCTCCCCCCATGGGCTCCCACCCGACAGGCTCACCGACCCCTGCGGATCAACCCCCCCCCCATGGGCTCCTGTCCGACAGGCTCACCGACCCCTGCGGATCAACCCCCCCCACGGGCTCCCGTCCGACTGGCTCACCGACCCCTGCGTATCAACCCCCCCCCCCATGGGCTCCCACCAGACAGGCTCACCGACCCCTGCGTATCAACCCCCCCCCATGGGCTCCCACCCGACAGGCTCACCGACCCCTGCGTATCAACCCCCCCCCCCCATGGGCTCCCACCAGACAGGCTCACCGACCCCTGCGGATCAACCTCCTCCCCCCCACATCGGCTCCCGTCCGTCAGGCTCACCGACGCCTGCGGATCAACCCCCTCCCATGGGCTCCCACCCGACAGGCTCACCGACCCCTGCGGATCAACCCCCTCCCCCCCCCCACGGGCTCCCGTCCGACAGGCTGTCCGACCCCTGCGGATCAACCCCCCCCCCCATGGGCTCCCGTCCGACAGGCTCACCGACCCCTGCGGATCAACCCCCCCCCCATGGGCTCCCACCCGACAGGCTCACCGACCCCTGCGGATCAACCCCCCCCCATGGGCTCCCACCCGACAGGCTCACCGACCCCTGCGGATCAACCCCCCCCCATGGGCTCCCACCCGACAGGCTCACCGACCCCTCTGCGGCTGCCGTCCGACAATCTCTCCGCTGGTCCCCCGCCCGCTCGCTCGCTCCCGCCGCGCGCTCCCTTCCCCAAGGCTTCCGCGCGCTCCTGTCCGTCAGGCCGACCAGCTGCCCAGTTCGCGCGCACTCTCTGCACGAGCTTTCAACTTGTTGGTCAGCTGACATGCAAGTGTCCAATGGGATGGGACCGATGGCCGCGCCGAGTTCCCGGCACTGTTTCTGACGGCTTTGCGAAGCTGACGGGGCGAGCGCCGAAGACAAAGGAGCGGTCGGTATCCGTATCGGAAGCGGGTGGCCTGGCGACCGGTGGGCGATGTGCGGCCCTACGGTTAGCGTGGGGAAGGAGGAGGGTAATGGATGGAGGGGGCGGGGTCCTAGATCAGCTGACTCGGTGTGACCAATGAACGACGGGTAATGGCGGCCCTGCCCGGCTCGCTCTCGCTCGCTGCTGCCTCGGGCCCGGCCTCGCGCTGCTCGCCGTTACCCTGGTTACTCGGCCCGGCCCGGCCCGCCGCCCGCAGGTTAGTTGGTCGCCGCTGGACAGTTCAGGAGTTTGTGGGAGGAGAGGGAAAGCCGGTCGGCTTGCCGGGGCAGTCAGTGCAGTAGGGTCGCCTATTACGCCCCTTCCTTCCCTCTGCCCGCCTGCACCCGCTCGCAAGCCACAGGCCTCAGGCCCGGGCCCAATACTGGCGCTACAGGCCCGGGCCCACTGTCTAGCTGCCCTGGGTTGGAAGAAGTGGGGCCGGGGGTTCCCGGCCTCGGGTGCATAAGATGCCGAGCTTCCACTCGAGTCTGGGAATGGTCCCTGGTCCAGAACCCATCATTGGCCTGCAGGGTCTGACACTGCCGATGGCTGCTCCCTCTGTCCGGGGGAAGAGAAGTCCAGGCAGTTCACACATGGACTGGGGCTGGTGGGTCGCCGGTACTGGGGTGGCCAGATAATCCCAGAATAGAAACAGATCCTCTCCTGTTGAACTGCCTCCTTTAAAAACAAGCAAAGCTACACGGACGTGCAATGAATTCAGAGTTTGCAAGGTGTGAAATTAGGCTTCCATGTAACAAGTCCCGAGTTGGCATCAACCTGTGCCTGATCATCCCATTCAAACAAGGTCGAAATACTCTCAGTACTCGGGATATTAGATTGTGTATGGAAGACGGAGGTATGGGTTTGGGAGAGGAGGAATATCTGTGAGAAGAATGAACAAGAAAAGCTTTCTACGTCCTATAGCTTAATTCTTCTCACTCAGTTTACAAATTTTATTTGCACCATTCAATATAAATGATAGATATGAGCATAGTGAAAGTGAATGCGATGATTGTGAAATGAGCCGTAACTCTACTGAATATTTGAAGACTTTTTTTGTTTCTTATTATAACCAGAAAGAGTGGATGAAAAGCGCATGGAATTGCCAATAATTAAAGCAAGGAAGACTTTTACTGTAGTGGTCTCAAGTAAATGTAGTTATGTTGGAACATCTTTAGAATCTGGAAGTGAACGATCATGGCTGTGTTGTCCTGTCGGTTTATCTCTGAAATGCTTGGCAATGCGGACCATACTGGAGACATTAAACTTAAAGATTGTTTTTATTAGTAAAATATTTGTTAGGCTTCTCTGTACTTTCTCAGGCTGGTTTGAAACTTATCCCTTTGGTAACTTTGTTGTCACATGGTTAATGGACCCATCTGTTTTGTACTGTACTAGCTAGTATTTGACCAGGTAAGTCTTGTCCAGTTTTCTCAGTAGGTAAATGTGCGCCTTGATGTGTTGTGGAAGCCGGCTTGGTCCCAGATTCCATTTCTCATCTGCACGAGAGGAATTGCTATAGAATCCATCCTATAACATTGTGATGTAGTTAGTTAAACCTGTCACCCCTACTGGGGCATGGTCTGGCAACAGCAGCTCGTCACGGTTCTCTATCTGGGTCAGTCTGGTGGCAGTCCTGCATGAGAAAAGGCTTCTGTGGACAAGAGCCCCATCACATGACATCATGCGTCTTCTAGGTGACGATCCTTCCTCTCCCAGGGATGAAGAGTTAATGCTGAGGTTTCTGCTTTTAATGGGATGGAGTTGCTTGCCCTATGCCCAGCCCTGCTTTCTCAGCCAGTCTTGGGACTGACCGTGGTGGAGTTTTATCATGTAGTTAAGTTTATCTCTGACGTGCTTGACAATGGGGACCAGACTGGAGGCATCAAGCTTAATGACACACACAAAATGCTGGAGAAACTCAGCAGGCCAGGCAGCATCTATGGAAAAAAAAACTACAGTCGACGTTTCATGCCAAGACTCTTCAGTAAGACTGGAGAAAAAAGGCTGAGGAATAGATCTAAAAGTTGAGGAGAGAGAACCACCAGATGTTAGGTGAAACTAGAGGGGGAGGGGAAGTAAGGAGCTGGGAAGTTGATTGGTGAAAGAGACAGAAGGCCATGGAAGAAAGGAAAAGGAGGGAAGAGCACCGGAGGGAGGGGATAGGTGGGCAAGGAGATAAGATAAGAGAGGGAGAAAGGGAATGGGAAATGAAGGGGGGGGTGCAGTTGGGGGACATTACCGGAAATTTGAGAAATGGATTTTCATGCCATCAGGTTGGAGGCTACCCAAACAGAATATAAGGTGGTGTTCCTCCAACCTAAGTGTGGCCTCATCATGGAGGAGGCCATGGTTGGACATATCAAAATGATATCAAGCTTAAGATTGTTTTAGTTAGTAAAATGCTTGAAGCATTTGTTGGGCTTCCTTGCACTTGAATGAGAGAATGAGGCCCCAATAAAACATCCGTGTGGCCTGTCAGCTGGTTTGAAAAGAAGCAGTTGGTCCGGACACAAGACGACGACTTGGACTTGTGAGAGGGAGCGACAAGGGAAGTTAGAGTGGGCAAGCTCCACTGTGCAGAAAAACCCTCATCCAGATAGGTGACATAATAATTAGATTGTCGTGATAAAGGTTTTAAAATATATGCCAGTAATGATTCTGTTGAAAATCATCCAAGGGATTTAAAATTCCATTCCATGTTTATTTACAGTTTTGTTTTAAACTTGCCTTTGCTTTCCCACTGACCCTCTAGGCCTACATCTCTTTACCATGCTCTAGGCTTGTTTCTCTTTCTTTCATGTTTGGCCATTGCTGCCAAGGACAATGCTTGGTATCCATCTTGTTGCCTCTGAGGACGTGCTGCAATTCTGAAGAAGGTATACCACAGCCCATCACTCCTCCTGGGGCAACGACTGCTGAGAGCTTGCCAGAGTTCCCATCACTCCTACTGGGGCAACGACTGCTGAGAGCTTGCCAGAGTTCTCTGTCCTAGGTCAGTCTTTCATATTGTCCCCAGGTGTAGCCCGGCTTTGAAGATCCTCCCTCTCCCAGCGATAAGGTCTATGGAACTTCTGTTGATGTCCCTGTAGCTCTGGGGTTTTATGGGATGAGTTTTCTAACCCCATGCTCAACCCTCTTCCTTTCGCTGCCGGGCCTGGGACTGTCCATGACAGAATTAATTCCCGCAGTGCTGTTCGGGAATTCCGATGAAGGGATTCCCTTGGCGCGCTTTGAGAATTCTGAAGAAGGATTCCCACAGTGCCTTTGGGAAGGGATCGCTGTTATTTACCAATTGCAGGCATGGAGATTGATGGTTGTGGGATAATTGCTCTAAGGAAACGGACAAATAGAGTGGAGCTTGTCACCAGAGCCTGGTTCTCCAACCAAAACCCATTGGGATCCAAATACGTGCACCATTTTCAAATCATAGTCATAGTCATACTTTATTGATCCCGGGGGAAATTGGTTTTCATTACAGTTGCACCACAAATAATAAATAGTAATAGAACCATAAATAATTAAATAGTAATATGTAAATTATGCCAGGAAATAAGTCCAGGACCAGCCTATTGGCTCAGGGTGTCTGACCCTCCAAGGGAGGAGTTGTAAAGTTTGATGGCCACAGGCAGGAATGACTTCCTATGACGCTCTGTGTTGCATCTCGGTGGAATGAGTCTCTGGCTGAATGTACTCCTGTGCCCACCCAGTACATTATGTAGTGGATGGGAGACATTGACCAAGATGGCATGCAACTTAGACAGCATCCTCTTTTCAGACACCACCGTGAGAGAGTCCAGTTCCATCCCCACAACATCACTGGCCTTACGAATGGGTTTGTTGGTTCTGTTGGTGTCTGCTACCCTCAGCCTGCTGCCCCAGCACACAACAGCAAACATGATAGCACTGGCCACCACAGACTCGTAGAACATCCTCAGCATCATCCGGCAGATGTTAAAGGACCTCAGTCTCCTCAGGAAATAGAGACGGCTATCAACTATTAAATACTAAAATCTCAGAGCTCTGATTAGATAGGCCTGCGTCAGGCCTTTATAAATAAATGCACTAAGGCTCAGCACACTAGGGCTGACCCCCTGCAAACAGCCAGAAGTTTGCAGGTAGCAAATGAAATGGTTCTTGTTTGGTATGCAGCGCTTCACTGCTGAATCTGGCTAGTGGGCCTGGTTCTCTTGCCACTATTCAGGGCCCCAAACAGTACTTCCGAGTGAGGCAACACTTCACTTGTGAGTCTGTTGGGGTCATCTATTGCATCCGGTGCTCCCGGTGCGGCCTCCTCTACATCGGTGAAACCTGACGCAGATTGGGGGACCGCTTCGTTGAGCACCTCCGCTCTGTCCGCTACAACAGACAGGATCTCCCGGTGGCCACCCACTTCAACTCTGCTTCCCACTCCCATTCAGATATGTCCATACATGGCCTCCTCTACTGCCATGATGAGGCTAAACTCAGGTTGGAGGAGCAACACCTCATATACCGTCTAGGTAGTCTCCAGCCCCTTGGTATGAACATAGAATTCTCCAATTTACGGTAATTCTCTCCCCTTCCCCTATCCCTATGTCACCCTGCCCCCTCCCCCAGCTGCCTACCACCTCCGTCATGGTTCCACCTCCTACTACCCATTGTGTTTTCCCCTATTCCTTCTTCACCTTTCCTGTCTATCACCTCCCTGCCGCCCCTCCCCCAGCCCTTTATCTTCCCCCTTACTGGTTTTTCACCTGGAACCTACCAGCCTTTTCCTTCCCACCTCCCCCCACCTTCTTTATAGGGCCTCTGCCCCTTCCCCCTATAGTTCTGACGAAGGGTTCCGGCCCGAAACGTCGACCAATCTTTTCCACGGATGCTGCCCGACCTGCTGAGTTCCTCCAGCATGTTGTGAGTGTTGCTTTGACCCCAGCATCTGCAGATTATTTTGTGTTCAAATTTAAACAAGCTCTCTGGCTTGGGTTGATAGATGGCCCTGCCAAGCAGATAGCTATTTGACTGAATAGTTGTACATGCAGACTGTAAGAACAGAGGAAAATAGCAGGAGCAGGCCACTTGGCCAATTAAGACTGACCCACTGTTCACTATGATCATTGCTCTAGATCTCGTCTCTTTTGTACCAGTTCCCCTTGGGCTTCAATTCCAGATATTTCAAGGATTAATCTGCCTCCTCTTTAAGTCCTCCCACTACAGGAAAGCTGCATCCATCATCAAGGACCATCACTACCCAGGCCACGTTCTCCTCTTGCTGCTACCATCTGGAAGTAGGTATAGGAGCCTCAGGACTCACCACTTTTCAGGCTCAGGAAGAGTTATATCCCTGATCCAGAGTGGATAATCTTATCACTGTACTCTTTCTACAACATATAGACTCGCTTTCAAGGATCCTTCATCTCATCATCTTGACATTTATTGCTTATTTATTCATTATTCTTATTTCTTTTTCTTTCTTTTGTATTTGCACAGGTTTTTTTTGCACACTGGTTGTCTGTTTTGTTGGGCGCAGTCTTTCATTGATTCTATTGTAGTTATTGGAAACATTTCAATATCTATCCTGTCACGATCCCTCAGGTCATTCCTCAAACTTCTGAAACACCAGACAATATAGATTCCATTTCTTGAACCATCAACCATCTCATCCTAGGAATTAGCCGGATGATTTGTTTTTGGACCTCCTCCAATGTTATTGTATCCTTTCTTAAATAAGGGGATCAAAACTACACAATACTCCAGGGGTTGTCACTACTGTGTTACCTTAATTGTAAACAGAACTCCAACCACCTTGCAATGAAGGCCATTTGAATGTTGATGGTCACAAACAAGAGAAAATCTGCAGATGCCAGAAATCCAAGCAACACACACAAAATCAACAGGCCAGGCAGCGTCTATGGAAAAAAGTACAGTCAAAGCTTCAGGCCGAGACCCTTCAGTCTGTTGAGTTCCTCCAGCATTTTGTGTGTGAACGTATTGGTACAGCACTAGTGAACGTAGTGGCACAGCACTAGAATAGGCCCTTCAGCCCATCATGTCTGTGCTGAGCATGATGCCAAAGTAAATCACCTCTGCCTGCATGTCGTCCTTACCCCTCCATTCCCTGCATACTCACATGCCCATGTAAAAGCCTTTTGAATGCCACAGTCTGCTTCCTAGTACGTCAACAGCAAACTTGCGTTCTTCGCCATCTTCCAAGTCATTAAAAATAAACCATAAATAACTGAGGGTCAAGAGCTGGATGTCTCAACGTCTCTTCCATCCATCAGAGATATTTGTCACGAGTGCTGCGTATGCAGTGCCTGTAATATTGTCAATGATCCCTCCCATTTCTCCCACAATCAGGCAGGAGGTACAGTTGAGGTAGGACATGGATTGTTGGGATGAGAAGCAGCTTCTTCCCGCAGGCTGTAAGATGACTGAGCTCCCGTCACCACCCAGGTCTCATGTATGAAGCACCAGTAGTGTTATACTGTTTACTTTTTAACTGGTGTCGTAAATGCATCTTATTTGAAACTTTATTTGTAGTAACATTACTTTGTATTTTGTGTAAGTTATATGTACTATGTTGTGCACCTTGGTCCAGAGGAATATTATGTTTTGGTGGTGTACATGTGTACAGTTGTATGTGAGTTATATGTATTGTGTTGTTCACCTTGGTCTGGAGGAACATTGTTTTGTTTGGTGTATACACCCTATCCTTGTTATATGCGTCTTCAGACAATGCGGATTCACAGTTATGCGTCGAACCTATTTCTACCAATTTCTCCTTATATGCGTCCAAAACTCACAGTTATGCGAGGCTGTTGGGATGAGAAGCACTGCTTTCCCGCCAATACAAGTCATATGCGCACGCCGCAGTCTCACTCCTGCCAGTCTCGCATTGGTTTTGGCAGCGTGTGGATGTGCGGTCTTGCGCTCTTAAACTTTTGTTGTGATTATTTACGGTGTACTGATTTTGTGCTTGAAATATTTAACTATGCCTCCTGAGTGTCCTATGTCAAATCCTGGGCTATCGGCCAAGCAGCAGAGAACCGCTTTAACACTTGAAAAAAAGTTGGAAATTATAAACAGGGCCACGTCAGGTGAAGGTAACACAGCTCTGGGACGCTACTTCGGCCTGGTTGAGTCCACGATCAGAAACATAAAGAAAAATGCTGAGAAAATAAAAAGTGCAGTGATTGATTCATCACAAGTGTCTTCAAAGATTGTTACCAAAGTGCGTAACCCGATTATGATAAAAATGGAGAAAATGTTGAGTTTGTACATTGAGCATGAAACAAAGAAAAAAAACGACACTTAGTTCCGATCATCTTCATGTGAAAGCTTTGGAAATTTATGGTTGCCTTCAGTGGCTAGTGAGGAAGTGTTAAGTGATACTGTTAGCTTTAATGCAAGTAGGGGATGGTTTTCTAAGCTTGTTAATTGTCACAGGCTTCACAACTTGCTTGTGCTTGCTGAGCAAGCTAGTGCTGACCACGAAGCTGCTGAATGCTACGCTTTGCAGTTGGGGGCTGTGATAGCTAAGTTAAGGTCAATTTATACTTCTGCGTAGAATCTATGCTGTAGCCTGATGCGCACTTCCCCAATAATGTAACTACGCATTGAGGCCACGCAGACCGCAACAATTGTGATTGGTCCGCTTGGTGGCATCCCTTGGAGACGATGAACCAAGTCGTCAAGTCTACCTGCTGACATCAGAAAATATTTGAAGTGCGTTTCCTCTTCCATGTCTCTTAGTGGCTGGACAAGCACAAGAAATTCACCCTCCTTCTGCCTCAACCCGTTCAATGGTCGTACACACCATCTCTGACGTCCTCTCTCTTTTCTACGTTGCAGTAATTTCAGTAAAAGTAACTCTTGTTCAACATTGATTAGGTCCAACTCCAAAATGATGTGCTCAGTTTCAGTCGCCACTGTTTGAAGTTCACAAAGAAACTCAACACAGTGGCATAGAAACCCCACTGCCAACTAGCGTTTTGGCGGTGAATTGCAGAGCGACGCAGACACACCAACACACAAGTATAAATGCTCACAACAGTGTAGGCTACGGCATAGAGCCTTCGCAGAAGTATAAATCAGCCTTTAAGCATCACACCAAAGCAGGTGTTTAATGCAGGCGAGACAGGGCTTTTTTGGAAGCGTATGCCGAAATGCACTTACATAAGTAAGGATGAAAAGATTGTGTCAAGTTTCAAGGCAGCAAAGGATAGGTTGACTCTGCTTATGTGTTCCAATGCGGAAGAAGACTGTAAGATGAAGCCCGTCTTAGTTTACCATTCACTAAACCCCCGTGCTCTTAAGGATTTGAGTAAGAATATGCTTCCTGTCCACTGGGCAGCTAACAAGAAAACATGGGTCACTGGTCAAATCTTTGAAGATTGGTTTGCTAATTATTTTGCTACTGCCGGGAACAGATGAGCTTCTGCGTTTAACTCAGACTGAAGATAACAACGATGAAGAAGAAAGTGTCGAGTTGCAGCTGAAGGATTTTACGGTGAAGAATTGGCAGAATCTTTTAAGGCTGCAGAACACTTGGCACAAACGGCGATGGACATGGACCCAAGTTTAGAACGGAATCAGCATTTCAGTCGTTCCCTGCAGTCAATCCTTCTTCCCTACAAGCAAATTTATGCTGAAAAACAAACTGCTGCCAAGCAAACAACCCTCACCACTTTCTTCAAATCGGTGTCATCTCCTGCTGCCGGCAGTACTGAGAGTCCTGTGAATCTTCCTTCACCCCTTGCTGTGCTTGATGATCCTGATGACACACAACCATCCAACTCATCCATATAAAGTTGCTCAACACCACAACCACCACTCATCTCCCGGAGCCAACACACCTGCCACTGTTGGTGAGTACTGTACACCCTAGTATGTTTTCTATGATTTATCACATTGAATATTACCTTAAATTGATGAAATATAATACGAATGTTGCCCTGTGGTACTGCTTTTGTGTCATATTGGTATGAAAGTGTGAATAAGTTACAGGTAAAACATATTTAGGAAGCCCTCCAGAATGCATCCCTATTTTCTCTATTTAAATAATTATTCACATTATGCGTTTTCCATACTATGCGTCAACTGCGAGGAATGTATCCCCCGCATATAACGAGGATAGAGTGTACATGTGTACAATTGTATGTGAATTATATGTACTGTGTTGTGCTCCTTGGTCCAGAGGAAAGTTGTTTCGCTTGGTGGTACACGTGTGTAGAGTTGTATGAGTTGTATGAACTGTGTTATGTACCTTGGTCTGGAGGAACATTGTTTTGTTTGGTGGTATATATGTTTGCGGTTGAATAACAATAAACTGAAGTTGAACTTGAGGCAATCCACTAGCTAAATCCTTCCAGCCTGAAAAAGACCTTAAAATATAGGAGCAGAAGTAGGCTGTTTGGTCCATCAACACTGCTCTGCCATTTCATCGTGGCTGATTCATTTTCCCCCTCAGCCCCAATCTCCTGCCTTCTCCCCATATTCCTTCATGCCCTGACCAATCAAGGATCTATCAACCTCTGCCTTAAGACTTGGCCTCTTTTTTTCTATGCAGTAACTGATCTTCAATCCATGCTAACACACTTCCTCTGACATCACAAGCAAAAGCACTGAGTGAACCAACTTATGTCAGATTTTGTGTGGGGTGTAAGTGTGATAGAATATGGTTATCTGTGATGCTGCACAGTCACCGTGTTAACATTTTGTTAAAGAATCCATGGAAGCCTAGTGCTGAATGGAGAGAACCTTAAAAATTATGATCAGGCATAAAGTCAGAGAGTCCTATAGCATGGAAACAGGTCCTTTAGCCCAGCTGGTCTATACTGACCAGGATGCCATTTCAGTCACCAGTGTTTCTCCCATAACATTATAAACTAGGGGTTCCCAACCTTTTTTTCGGTCTTAGACCCCCTACTATTAGCTGAGGTGTCTGTGGACTCCAGCTATGGAACCCCTGTTCTAAACCTTTCCTATCCAATTTCTGACAGTTCTTTGTATATACTCAACAGCCTTTTTGTTTTAAATACATTAATTCATTCTGTCTCCACCATCCTTGAGTGCAGTACCTACTCCTGAGGTTTTACTTGCATCTCTCTTGTATTCCTTGGCCAGTATTTCAAATGTCCAAAATGAAGTTTATTTCCCAATGCACAAGAATGTATTTGTGCATGTGCAATAAAAAAAATTGCAGCAGCATCATGAGTATCAAATAAGCAACATTCGCAAGATGAACATAAATTAATCATAAATGATACATGAAAGAACCCCGAACAAAGTCCATTTTTCATAAAATGTGATTGGAGTAGTCATTGGTTACTCAACTGTAGCAATTGGGGTTTTGCAGGTTGGTTCAGGAACTATCGTTGAAGGGAAGTAGCTGGTCACAAACCTGGTGGTGTGGGAATTCATGTTTCAATACCTCCCTCCTGATGGTACCTTCAAAACAATGGCCCTGGTCCTTGCAAAGCTTTGCTCTGTTTATCAAATCTCTCACCCTCCTTTACCTTCAATCCTATAGCTTCTCTGTCCTATTGCTAAAACCATTTGTCGGAGAAACGGTTTGATTGATCTTTTCTGCACTGTTTAGAAGCACCCTAAAGTAAATCAGCCGGAATTGGATGCACTACTGTCTATTTATTTATTTAGAGATACAGCAAGGAACAAGCCCTTCTGTGCCTATGAACTATGTTGCCTAGCCACTCACCCATTTAAACCTAGTGCAACCACAGGACAATTTACAATGACCAATTTACCTACTAACCATTATGTCTTTGGACTGTAGGAGGATACCGGAACACCCAGAGGAAACCCACATGGTCATGGGGAGAACGTACAAACTCCCTACAGCAGGGGTCCCCAACCTTTTGTGCACCGCGGACCGGTTTAATATTGATGATATTCTTGCGGACTGGCTGGAGGGGGAGGAGGGGGTTGGTGTTCAAGTTCAACAGTGCATGACAAGGAATGAGGAAGGGTGCAGCTAACTTGTATTGTTTCCGTGCGGCCCGGTAGCACATGCTCACAGCCTGGTGGTTGGGAACAACTGCCCTGCAGCACCGGAACTGAACTCCCACCTCTGATGCCCCAAGCAGTAATGGTGTCTGTAACCTCTACAGTATTCTATCAGTGCCTCTAATTTTGAATCACAGGATCCTATCTGGTATTACCATTTGCTGGGCTAGGTGTACATGTCCTAGTTGGTCGTGGAAGAATGGCTTTTCAAAACCTTTGCCAGATTGAGTCTGAATAGCACAATGATAAAAATCTCCAAAACAAGTAGACAATATACTTAGCTTGTAAAGCAGCGTCTCGGAGTCATAGTTAATGCTATTATCTATTGTTATAATTATCAGTGGCTTGAAAAGTAAATTCTATTTTTCTTTATATTCTATAATCCATTTTTTGATTACTTGCCAGTTTTCAATCAACTCTTTTGTTCTTTGTGTTCCTTCCCACTTTCTTAACTATTAAAACTTTGATCTATAACTTTCCCTAATTTGGAAGTTCATTGACCTAAAACGCTGACTCTTTCACATTGCCTGAATGCTGTCTGACCTATTTTTCTTGCAGATTTTCAGCATCTGCAGTATTTTGCTTTGGACCTTTATCATCATCCTTCTGATCTCAGTGACACATATACTGTTACCTTATTTGCAACTTAAATTCAAATGTTTAACATCTACATGTGGAATAATTCAGTAACATTGATCTGGCTGGTGAAATTTGTATTGGCATTTATCTTTTTGGTTTTGCTTTGTAGTTTCCAATGTGGATACATTTATAAATGTGCTGAAACAAATTGTGAATAAATGGCCATTGTATGTTCAGACACCTGAGTGATTACGAAGCAATTTACTGAAATTCAAGCTCATTTAAAAATTGGGATATGGACATTGTTTTAAAATATTTGAGGTGGTAGCTCACTTATTTATCGAGATTTATTTGGAGAAGGGCCCTTCTGGCCCATCGAGCCTGCGTCACCCAATATACCCATGTGCCCAATTAACCTACTAACCTGTACGTCTTTGGAATGTGGGAGTAAACCAGAGCACCTGAAGGAAACCCATGTGGTCACGGAGAATGTACAAGCTCCTTATAGATGGTGCTGGCATTGAACCTGGGTACTGTAATAGTGTTACAGTAATCACTGCACTACCATACTGCCCCACAAGCAGAAGACGATTCCATGATATTGATAGAGTTGCAAGAACCTTTGATACAATATACAGTCGACCTTCACTAATCCGACTACCTGTAATCCGGTTCCTTCGTTAATCCAGCACTGATTATGCTTAATGTCATCCTTCTGTAATTTGGCATTTTCACTAATCCGGCACTCCTCAGGTCCCAGTGGTGCTGGATTAGTGAAGGTCAACCTGTATCAGTTATTTGAAACATTGCATGTTATACCTTGGTTACTAAAACTTTCTCATGGGATAGCTATATCTATTTAGGGGTATCTTCCCCCTTCCTTTCCGGTTATGATTAAGGGTCTTGGCTTGGAATATTCACAGTTCATTTCTTTCCATAGATGCTGCATGACCTGCTGAGTTCTTCCAACCTTTTGTGTGTGTTAAACCTTTCTTATCCATGTATCTGTCCAAATTTCTTTTAAACATTATAACTGTACTCATAACTACTATTTCATCTGGCAGCTTATTCCACATACTCACCACCTTCTGTAGAAAAGTTGCCCTTTGAGTCCCCTTTAAATCTTTCCCCTCTTGCCATAAACCTATGCCCTTTAATTTTAAGTTCCTCTATTTTGTGGGGGCGGGGGGGTGGAATCTGACCGGGTGCCTTAGAATCAGAATCGGGTTTATTATCACCAGCATGTGTCATGAAATTTGTTAACTTAGCAGCTGCAGTTCAATGCAATACATAATATAAAAGAAAAAAATCAATCAATTACAGTATATGTATATTGAATAGATTAAAAATCATGCAAAAACGGAAATAATACGTATTTAAAAAAAAGTGAGGTAGTGTTCACAGGTTCAATGTCCATTTAGGAATCGGATGACAGAGGAGAAGAAGCTGTTCCTGAATCGCTGTGTGTGTGCCTTCTTGCTTCTGTACCTCCTACCTGATGGTGACAGTGAGAAAAGGACATGCCCTGGGTGCTGGAGGTCCTAACTAATGGACGCTACCTTTCTGAGACACCACTCCTTGAGGATGTCCTGGGTACTTTATAGGTTAGTACCTAAGATGGAGCCGACTAGATTTACAACCCTCTGCAGCTTCTTTTGGTCCTGTGCAGTAGCACCCCCCCCCCCAACTCCACTCGTCGGTATATTTGCTCCTGTATGCCCTCTCATCACCATCTGAGATTCTACCAACAATGGTTTTATCATTAGCAAAATTATAAATGGTATTTGAGCTATGCCTAGCCACACAGTCGTGTGTATGTAGAGAGTAGAGCAGTGAGCTAAGCACACACCTCTGAGGTGCACCAGTGTTGATTGTCAGCGAGGAGGAGATGTTATCACCAATCCGCACAGATTGCGGTCTTTCAGTTAGGAAGCTGAGGATCCAATTGCAGAGGGAGGTACGGAGGCCCAGGTTTTATAATTTATCAATCAGGATTGTTGGAATGATGGTGTTAAATGCTGAGCCATAGTCGATGAGGCGGGCTGGTGGCGCAGTGACATCAGTGCCAGACTCTGGAGCGAAGGTTCCCAAGTTCGAATGCAGTCAGGCCGCTCCCGGCACGCTTTCCACCTGTGCCGGGTTGAGTGTTGAGCTCGCAACTCGGCCTCATTAAAAAATAAAAGACTGCGCTGTGTGAAGGACATGGGGGACCACTCACAGAATCTTTCCTGCAGGACAACCACTTGAAAAAAAAAGTGGTCGCTGAGGCTCTGGCAGAGTATGGCACACAAAAAAAAATAGTCGATGAACAGCATCCTGACATAGGTGTTTGTATTGTCCAGGTGGTCTAAGGCCATGTGGAGAGTCATTAAGATTGCGTCTGCCGTTAACCTATTGTGGTGATAGGAAAATTGCAGTGGGTCCAGGTCCTTGCTAAGTCAGGAGTTCAGTCTGGTCATGAGCAACCTCTTAAAGCATTTCATCACAGTAGATGTGAGTGCTTCTGGGCGATAGTCATTAAGGCAGCTCATGTTATTCTTCTTAGGCACTGGTATAGTTGTTGCCTTTTTGAAGCAAGTGGGAACTTCCGCCCATAGTAGGGAGAGGTTGAAAATGTCCTTGAATACTCCCGCCAGTTGGTTGGCACCAGTTTTCAGAGCCTTACCAGGTATGCCGTCGGGGCCTTCCGCTCTGCGAGGGTTCACTCTCTTTAAAGCTAACCTAACATCAGCGTCTGAGACAGAGATCACAGGGTCACCAGGTGCAGCAGGGATCTTCACAGCTGCACTTATATTCTCCCTTTCAAAGCTGGCATAGAAGGCATTGAAAATTTGCAGATGACACAAAGCTGGATGGCAGTGTGAAATGTGAGAAGGATGTTATGAGACTGCAAGGTGACTTGGACAGGTTGGGTGAGTGGGCAGATGCAGTTTAATGTGGATAAATGTGATGTTATCCACTTTGGTGGCAAGAACAGGAAGGCAGATTACTATCTGAATGGTGTCAAGTTAAGTTAGGAAAAGGGGAAGTACAACGAGATCTAGGTGTCCTTGTTCATCAGTCACTGAAAGTAAGCATGCAGGTACAGCAGGCAGTGAAGAAAGCTAATGGCATGCTGGCCTTCATAACAAGGAGAATTGAGTATAGGAGCAAAGAGGTCCTTCTGCAGTTGTACAGGGCCCTGGTGAGACCACAGCTGGAATATTGTGTACAGTTTTGGTCTTCAAATTTGAGGAAGGACATTCTAGCTATTGAGGGAGTGCAGCGTAGGTTCACGAGGTTAATTCCCGGGATGGCGGGAAAGTCATATGTTGAAAGATTGGAGCGACTGGGGTTGTATACACTGGAATTTAGAAGGATGAGAGAGGATCTGATTGAAACATATAAGATTATTAAGGGATTGGACACGCTAGAGGCAGGAAACATGTTCCTGATGTTGGGGGAGTCCAGAACCAGAGGCCACAGTTTAAGAATAGGGGGTAGACAATTTAGAAAGTTGAGGAAAAACTTTTTCACACAGAGGGTTGTGGTTCTGTGGAATGCTCTGCCTCAGAAGGCAGTGGAGGCCAATTCTCTGGATTCTTTCAAAAAAGAGTTAGATAGAGCTCTTAAAGATAGCAGAGTGAAAGGATATGGGGAGAAGGCAGGAAAAGGGTACTGATTGTGGGTGATCAGCCATGATCACAGTGAATGGTGGTGCTGGCTCGAAGGGCTGAATAGCCTACTCCTGCACCTATTGTCTATTGTTTAGTTCATCTGGTAGTGAAGCATGGCTGTCATTTATGCTATTGGGTTTTGCTATGTCAGAAGTAATGTCTTGCAAACCCTGCCAGAGTTGTCGTACATCTGATGTCGCCTCCAACCTCGTTTGAAATAGTTTCTTCGCCCTTGAAATAGCCCTCCACAAATCATACCTGGTTTTCTGGTACAGACTTAGGTCGCTAAACTTGAATACCACAGATCTAGCCTTCAGCATGTCCTGTTACATCCATGGCTTTTGGTTTGGGAATACATACCAAGTCTTTGTAGGCACACACTCATCTACACAGATTTCAATGAAATCTGTAACAACTGCAGCATACGCATCTAGATTCGAAGATGAATCCCTGAATACAGTCCAGTCCATCGATTCAAAGCAGTCCTGTGCTTCCTTTGTCCAAACCTTCTTGGTCCTCACTACTGGTGCTCCAGCCTTCAGTCTCTGCTGATACTCAGGAAGTAGAAGTACAGCCAGGTGATCAGACTTCCCGAAGTGAGGGCGTGGAATAGCACGGAAGGCATTCCTGATGGTGGTGTAGCAAAGGTCCAGTGTGTTGTTTCCTCTGCTATTGCAAGTGATCTGTTGATGGTAATTGTTTAGTGATTTTTTTTTCAGACTGGCCTGGTTAAAATCCCCCAAAACGATGTTCTTAACCCCGTTCCTCATTTCTGGTCTTTTCCATGAGTCAGCTTGTTTCTTGGTCCTTTTTGGGACCCAGTCTCTAATCTCCATGAGGCAGCTCTCTGGACATCAAGTTCCAAACTGAACGTCGCGGGCTCCAACAGTTTTCGTAACAAAAACAAGACAAAAAGAACAAGCAGAAGACGTAGAAAATGTGAAATAATAATAAAAAGTGAAAAATAGAAATTCTTCATAGTGCCTAACTTGTTGAAATAGTGAACGTCGTTTCATTTTCACTCCCGGCTGTTTCTGGCATCTTCAAACCTGAATGTTTGAAATTGCAGTGAGGAAAACCATTCTGAATTGTCTTACTGCTATATCCCCTCAGTGTTCTGTTCCTTCGTAATGCCATTGGCTGTTTGGTATTATAATGATGTAGAAGGAGGCCATTTGACTCAGCAGGTCCATACCACCTCCTGGAGACAATTGCTTCTGTCTCATTCCTCTTACTTCCTTGTCCTGTATGTTTCTTGCTTAACTTCTCTGTGATTCTTTTTGCCATTATCCTGCAATACTGGGTAGTTGGTACCAGTCAGCTGACCAGTGCTTCTATTGGCACCTTGATGCCTCCACAATCACAGAGGGAAACACTTGGCAGTATTTTTTGGTGACTGTTTTACTGCTATTTTAAATATGCTCTTTGTAATGACCGTTGTTTCTGTGTTTTGTACTTCAGCGCAAAGTAACGCTGTTTCGTTTGGCTGTATTCTTGGGTATTCCCATATGCTTGAATAACAACTAAACTTGAAATGTATTTGCACGATTATTTGTAAAAGCACCTCAATTATTGAATCCCCAGGAATCACTGAAAATGTACTGACGTTTTCTGTGGTTACCCCACTTGTGCCATCTCCACCACCCCATATCCAAATTAGTCATGTTGCAGTGGCTGTGCTCTGAATTACACATGCTGAAGATGGTAATACTCTCATTGATATTCAGCACTACAAACAGGTTGCTATCATACAAGGATTCCTTGCCTTGTCCTGCCCTGCCATTTGATTGCCCATTTTCCATCCTCCTGTACTGTCTGCACCTGTTGTGTATAATGACAGAAATTCATATCCTCATGCCTGCGTTGCAGTTACTCTAATTTGGTCTTAAACTTAGAAATCTTGTTGGCTGAAGTTAGAAGTATAGATTGGAAATAGTCGATCACAGTTAATTGGGACCAGTATATTTTGGCCCAATTAAGCAACTGTCCCAATTAGCTGAATTTTCATGGAAATAGTTAAAAAAGGTATTAAAAAAAGACAAACTACAACTGAATAACCAGTTATGTATTTTAGTGAAATACAGAACAAACAATACTAGATAAATACTTTATTGATCTCAAAGGAAATTACAGTGTCACGGTAACATTACAAGTGCACAGATGTACAAGCGTTAGAAGTAAGAAAGAATAAAAAATAAGTTACCACAAACAGTCTAATAGGAGGGGGGGTCATCACTTCCCTAGGTATAGATTGACTCATTATAGAGTTTAATGGTTGAGCGTAAGAAAGACCTTGTATAGTACTCTTTCGAGCAGTGCAGTTGTCTTCGTACTGCAACATGATAAAACTGTGTGTTAGTTCCTAATAGTTATCAACGGATGAATTAATTCAGTGTACATTGCATGTTCTTTTGATTGACTGTAAATGAACAAAATCAGCGCAGGCACCTCCCATGGATTGCCTTCATACAATTGCATTCTCCAAATCTTCATTTTCATTGTTACATTCAACATTGTCAATATTTTCAAACTCTTCATAATTCCTAACTTGTTGAGGTAGTGAAGTCGTGTCATTTTGACAGCTGGTTGTTTCTGGCATATCCAAGCTTGAATGCTTGAAACTGCAGTAAGGAAATCAACTCTGAATTGTCTTATTGATTATTTCTCACCAACTATCAATGACAAAACCACTGCTTTTTGAACAGAAATACATGCAACTGATTCTATTTAAAAACTGTTCACTCTAAGCATGGTTCATGCGACTGATGCTAGTTAGGAACTTTGGCAACAGTCTCCTAACTCAGTTAAGTGGCATAGTGCCCCAAATAAACTCTTAGTTGCCCAAATAAGCAGCTGCCCCAGTTAACTGATGGCCAATTAACCAGACTCCACTGTATCAGCTTAAAACCATTGAAACTTTTAAGTATCAGACTTCTGTGCTCGTGCTGTTGGATCTGCTGGGGGGTCCTCCAAGCCTGATCAGGGAAATGCCACATTTTTAATTTGGTGTACCCAGCCTGGGAATTGGGAAGGAAAAAGGAAATAACTTGTTCTTTAAAAATTTTGCTTTATTTTAATGTTTTCAGTCTTATGCCTTTTGTTTTTTAGGGCTATTTTAATCTCCACTTAATTTTAGTTATTTTTAATGTCTGAGCATCAAAAAACATTTTTAAAAACCTTTAAGCAACACACATCAAAGTTGCTGGTGAACGTAGCAGGCCAAGCAGCATCTATAGAAAGAGGTGCAGTCGACGTTTCAGGCCGAGACCCTTCGTCAGGACTAACTGAAGGAAGAGTGAGTAAGGGATTTGAAAGCTGGAGGGGGAGGGGGAGATGCAAAATGATAGGAGAAGACAGGAGGGGGAGGGATAGAGCCGAGAGCTGGACAGGTGATAGGCAAAAGGGGATACGAGAGGATCATGGGACAGGAGGTCCGGGAAGAAAGACAGGGGGGGGGGGGGTGACCCAGAGGATGGGCAAGAGGTATATTCAGAGGGACAGAGGGAGAAAAAGGAGAGTGAGAGAAAGAATGTGTGCATAAAAATGAGTAACAGATGGGGTATGAGGGGGAGGTGGGGCCTTAGTGGAAGTTAGAGAAGTCGATGTTCATGCCATCAGGTTGGAGGCTACCCAGACGGAATATAAGGTGTTGTTCCTCCAACCTGAGTGTGGCTTCATCTCCACAGTAGAGGAGGCTGTGGACAGACATGTCAGAATGGGAATGGGATGTGGAACTAAAATGTGTGGCCACTGGGAGATCCTGCTTTCTCTGGCGGACAGAGCGTAGATGTTCAGCAAAGCGGTCTCCCAGTCTGCGTCGGGTCTCACCAATATATAAAAGGCCACATCGGGAGCACCGGACGCAGTATATCACCCCAGTCGACTCACAGGTGAAGTGATGCCTCACCTGGAAGGACTGTTTGGGGCCCTGAATGGTGGTAAGGGAGGAAGTGTAAGGGCATGTGTAGCACTTGTTCCGCTTACACGGATAAGTGCCAGGAGGGAGATCAGTGGGGAGGGATGGGGGGGACGAATGGACAAGGGAGTTGTGTAGGGAGCGATCCCTGCGGAATGCAGAGAGAGGCGGGGAGGGAAAGATGTGCTTAGTGGTGGGATCCCGTTGGAGGTGGCGGAAGTTACAGAGAATAATATGTTGGACCCGGAGGCTGGTGGGGTGGTAGGTGAGGACCAGGGGAACCCTATTCCTAGTGGGGTGGTGGGAGGATGGAGTGAGAGCAGATGTACGTGAAATGGGGGAGATACGTTTAAGAGCAGAGTTGATAGTGGAGGAAGGGAAGCCCCTTTCTTTAAAAAAGGAAGACATCTCCCTCGTCCTAGAATGAAAAGCCTCATCCTGAGAGCAGATGCGGCGGAGACGGAGGAATTGCGAGAAGGGGATGGCGTTTTTGCAAGAGACAGGGTGAGAAGAGGAATAGTCCAGATAGCTGTGAGTCAGTAGGCTTATAGTAGACATCAGTGGATAAGCTGTCTCCAGAGACAGAGACAGAATCTTTAACTGTTTTGACTGAAGATGAAGCTCTGTCCACAAACTTTCCTCTGTCAAACTGCTGTGTGAATTACTATAGTTTTGAATGCCACATTGCCTGTTGTTGCTCTGATCTTAACCTCTGACAGAGAGCCAGCAAAAGTGGACCTTTGTATCCAAACCAATGAATTCAGGCAGAGAGGGTGGGTTTCGATAGCCATGTGTAGCAAATCCACATGGCGTGCATTGCTCAGCAAGGACTGGACTCGCAGGTTCAGGTAAATGGAGCCACTTCCTGCACAGAGTCCTGGAGCTGCATTTAGCACAGGGATTTCAGCATGTCTTAGCTACCCAATTTTGTTTAAGATCATCTATTATATAGAAGTTTAACATTCTTCCTTTCTGTTTATGTACATATTTACTTGAAAGTGGGATTTTATTCGATTGCTAGTTTTAAATTTCTGCTTTGGATAAAGTCACTAATTATTTACATACAGTTGCAAGCAGAAGTTTGTGAACACTTTGCAATTACCTGCCTTTCTGCATTAATTATAAAATGTGGTCTGGTCTTCATCTAAGTCACAATAGTAGATAAACACAATTTGCCTAAACTAATAACACACAATTGTACTTCTCATCAATACCAAGTATACCATTTCAACAATCACAGTCGAGGTTCAAAAAAAAGTATGTGAACCTTTGGGGTAATGCCTACTACAAAAGCTTTTTGGAGTCAGGTGTTCCAATCAATGAGATGTGATTGGATATGCGGGTTGAAGAGGTGTCCTGCCCTATATAAAAAAAAAGTCACACAAAGTCAGGTTACCAACAGAGCCTGCTCTTCTCAATAAAGATCTGTTCATGCTCCATTCCTTGATCAAAACAACTTTCAGAGGACCTTAGAAGAATTGCAGAAATGCATGAAGCTGGAAAAGGCTGCAAAAGCATTTCTAAAGACCTGAATATTCATCAGTCCACAGTAAGAGAATTTGTCTAAAAATGGAAGAAATTCAGTACTATTGCTACTCTCCCTAGGACTGGGTATCCCACAAAGATCACACCAATAGCACAACGTGCAATACTGAAGAAGGTGAAAAAGAACCCAAGGGTAACAGGAAAAACCTCCAGAAATCTCTAGAACTTGCTAAAGTCTCTGTCTATATGTCCACGATAAGAGAAACACTGAAGGTATTCATAGAAGGATACCAAGGAGAAAACAACAGTTCTCCAAAAAAATCATTGCTGCATGTCTCATGTTTGCAAAAAACTACCTGGATGTTCCACATGCTTTAGGGGCAATCTTCTCTGGACAGATGAGACAAAGGTACATTGCTATGTTTGGAGGAAAACGGGCACTACACACCCAACACCAAAAGCTCATCCCAACTGTGAAGCATGGTAGAAAGAGCATCATGGCTTGGGGCTGCTTTGCTGCCTTAGGACCTGGACAGCTTGCAATCGTTGAGCAAGCAATGAATTCAAAATTGGATCAAGACGTTTTACAGGAGAATGTCAGGGTAGCAGTCCATCACCTGAAGCCTCATAGAAGTTGGATGGTGCAAAAAGATGATCCGAAAGACAGAAGTAAATCAACAACAGAATAGTTTAAAAAGAAGAAAGTCTGTGTTTTCAAATGGCAAAGTAAGAGTCCAGACCTCAACCCAATTGAGAAGCTGTGGCATGACCTGAAGAGGGCTGTTCATGCAAGGTATCCCAGAACTATTGATGAACTGAAACAGTTTTGTACGGAGGAATGGTCTAATCTAAAATTCCTCCTCCTCGTTGTGCAAGGCTGATCAGCAGCTACAGGAAACGTTTGGTGGAGGTTATTGCTGCTAAAGGAGGTTCTACCAGTTATTAAATACAAGGGTTCACATACTTTTTGCAGCCTGGACTGTGAATGATTGAACAATGTGTTCAATAAAGACATGAAAAATACAATTGTGTATTATTAGTTTAGGCAGATTGTCTTAGTCTATTAAGTCTTAGATGAAGATCAGGCCACATTTTATGAGTAATTAATGCAGAAAACCAGGTAATTGCAAAGGGTTCACAAACTTTATCTTGCAACTGTACTTATTATTGCCCATTAGTTTGAGGTTTCATGAGAACCAGAACTTTTAAAAACAAGGAGTATTTTTGTTATGATTCTGAATAGAGTTATTCTTGGCATATATGGTGGTGTAGCGGATAGTGCGAAACTATTGCAGCTTTGCGCATCTTAGAGTTAGGAGTTCAATTTTGGCGCCGTCTGAGGAGTTTTTACGTTCTCCCTCTGACCATGTTCGTTTCCTCCCGCAGTCCAAAGACGTACTGGTTGTGAGGTTAATTTGTCACTGAGAGTTGTTGGCTCACTGGGTGGATGGGCTTGTTCCACACTGTATCCCTAACTAAAAATAAAATTGTACTGTTAGAGCAGAATGAAGATGGAACGTTGGTTAAGGTGGTAAATTCAATTCAGTCCTCATCACATCTTCACTATAATCCTTGAAGTGAGCACCTTATTGAACTAATGCAAGGTTGTTTAAAATTCAAGCTTCAAGATTGTTTAATGTCATTTTTTGTACACCAGGTTAAAGCAGAATGAAATAAATATTACTCTGGATCCGATGCAGGCAAAAAAACAGATTAAGATTAGAATCAGAATCACTTTATTTGCCAGTATGTGAAACATACCAGAATTGATTGTGGTTCGGTGCCAAGCATCAACCGCAGGGCGATACCATAACAGACAACCCAATAGTAACCAAAAATTTACGAGACAATTGCGCAAACAGCCATGAGCAGTCAACAATTAGTGCAACTTAAATATGAATATGTGAACAGACTAAATAACTATCAACAGAACAAGGAGAGCGGCAAAAACCATTTTAATGGATGTTGTGCTTGGGCAGTTAGGATATTAGACCTGAGTGAGTTTTGTTGAGAAGCTGGATAGCAACAGGAAAGAGGCTTCAGAGACGACATGTGGTCCTGGTGGAGATGGACTCGTAGCGTCTCCTTGATGGCAGTTCGGTGAATAGGTGACAGCTACTTGATGGGGTTTGCAGTAATTTTTCCAGTTCTTTTCTGGCGATGGGAGCAGATCTTTTAATGTTGGTAGCTGACAGCCAGTGATCTCTGCTGAGTGGACCACTCGCTGTAACTTGAACTTCGAGAGGGAGATGGCAGTGGGAAAGCAAATAGTGATTGAGGTGGTCGCAACAATCTCAAGTGGCTGAGTAAAAATTCATCAGTACAGTCCCTGAGATGTTAAGTTTCCTAAGCTGACGTAGGAAGAATTATCTCTGCTGGGTTTTCTAAATTTAAAAACAAATATAAATGCATAAGATAGCTTGTATACATTGATTGTAAATCTATAAAATGATGCTAGGCACAAGAGTATCTGTACATAAGGTAAGTGACAGGAAGTGATAAATGATAAAATGATTTAAGAGACTCTTAGATAGGTACATGGAGCTTAGAAAAATAGAGAGCTATGCTATGGGGAAATTCTAGGCAGCTTCCAGAGTAGGTAAAGGTTGTGGATTTGAGAAGTAATGTTGAAGATGTCTTTTGACTTGCCAACAATCCTGGTTATGAGTCTTGTCTTCATTATTCCTTGTTCTGTGAGTCAGCACTCTGGAGCTCCCATCTGGCTTGTGGCTGTCTGAAGCTTAGAATATACTTTATTGTCGCCAAACAATTGAGACTAGAACGTACAATCATCACAGCGATATTTGATTCTGCGCTTTCCGCTCCCTGGATTACAAATATTAAATATTAAAAATAGTAAAAATTAGTAAATATTAAACATTTAAATTATAAATTGTAAGTAGAAAATAGAAAAATGGAAAGTAAGGTAGTGTAAAAAAAACTGATATTTGGAGGGTACGGCCCAGATCCGGGTCAGGATCCGTTCAGCAGTCTTATCACAGTTGGAAAGAAGCTGTTCCCAAATCTGGTCATATGAGTCTTCAAGCTCCTGAACCTTCTCCCGGAGGGAAGAGGGACGAAAAGTGTGTTGTCTGGGTGGGTGGTGTCCTTGATTATGCTGGCAGCATTGCTCCAACAGCGTTTGGTGTAAAGTGAGTCCAAGGACGGAAGATTGGTTTCTGTGATGTGCTGCGCCTAGAAAAATGCTTTCTACGGTGCATCTATAAAAATTAGTGAGGGTTTTAGGGGACAGACCAAATTTCTTTAGTTTTCTCAGGAAGTAAAGGCGCTGGTGGGCCCTCTTGGCAGTGAACTCTGTTTGGTTGGACCAAGTCAGGTCATTTGTGATATTGACCCCGAGGAACTTAAAGCTTTTGACCTGTTCCACTTGTGCACCACCAATGTAAATTGGGTCGTGCGGTCCGCTACTCCTTCTGAAGTCAACAACCAATTCCTTCGTCTTGCTGACGTTGAGGGATAGGTTATTGTCTTCGCACCATGCCACCAGGTTCTTAATTTCCTCTCTGTACTCAAACTCATCATTACCCAAGATATGGCCTACAATTGTTGTGTCATCAGCAAACTTAGATATTGACTGTGACGGAAACTTGGCTACACAATCATGGGTGTACAGTGAATACAACAGAGGGCTGAGTACACAGCCTTGTGGGGCACCGGTGCTCAGAGTGATTGTAGAGGAGAGCTTGTCCCCTATTTTTACAGCCTGGGTCCTGTCTGTGAGGAAGTTGAAGATCCAGCTGCAGATCTGAGTGCTGAGGCCCAGGTTCCGGAGCTTAGGAATCAGTTTATTTGGAATGATGGTATTAAAGGCAGAGCTGTAGTCAATGAAAAGGAGCCTTACGTATGCATCTTTATTCTCCAGGTGTTCTAAGGAGGAATGTAGGGCCAGAGAGATGGCATCTGCCATTGACCTGTTGCTCTGGTAGGCGAATTGCAAAGCGTCAAGGTTGACCGGTATTGCTGCTGCTGGTTGATGTGCATTTTTGTTTCAGTTAATTTCTGCCCTTTACCAGGCACTGCAAGTTGAACACACACAAAGCACTGGAGGTACTCATCAGATCAGGCAGTATCTATAAAAATGAATAAACAGACTTTTTGGGTTGAGATCCTTCATCAGGACTGGAAAGGAAGGGGAAAGATGCCAGAATATAAAGGTGGGAGCAGGGGAAGGAGGACAAGTTAGAAGGTGATAGATGAAACCAGGTGGGTGGGAAAGGTAAAGGGCTGAAGAAGAAGGAATCTGAGAGGAGAGTGGACCATTAGAGAAAGGGAAGGAAGCGGGACCCCGGGGCAGGTGAGGAGAAGAAGTAAGAGGCCAGTGAAGAAGAGGGAAGGGTGGGGAAAAAGAGAAAAAAAGTACCAGAAGGTAAGTTGAATGTATTTCTGCTTGACTTTCGTTCTGTATCATAGAAAATAACAAGCTTGACTGAAATTCAGATGTATTGAAGATCACTTTGTAAGATTCTCAGACTTGAATGCCATTTTGTTGCAGAAGTTAATAATGAGATGTATATTGAGGAAATGCAGTTGTGCCCTTTGGGGGAAACATATTCATGTACTTTTTCTTATAACAGAATAACATTATTCTCCAATGGATGTCTCTGATAGCCCTGATCGTGACCCACGTTCCCCAGAGGACCAGCTCTCTGATGATGATGACGATGACTTATTGCTTGAAGGGGGTCATGAAAATGATGAAGAGGACGATATAGACAAACATTCAGACAATGAGGGAGAAGGCGTAGATTCTGAAGACAATGACCATTGCAGTGATGCAGAGGTTCATAGTTTTGGTGAACCTGACAATGATGGGGAAACTCACGAATCAGAGGTGGAGGAAGAGGAGGAAAAGTTGAGGGAGGAAGGTGATTACAGTGAAGAAAGTGGAAATGAGGAGCGACCTAATGTAGAATCTGACCGAGATAATATTGTGAGTCCAAAAAGAACTTGTAGTGCTGAGCAAGCTGAAAAAGGTACCACTGAGAAACAAGATTTGCAAGTCGATGAGGAAGCCGCAAACGATTTTAAGGACGAAGCGTCTTCTGTCATCAGGGACCTGGATGAGCATGAGCTGGACTATGATGAGGAGGTTCCTGAAGAACAGCCAGGGGCTGTAACAGAAGACAGTGAGAAACAAAGCACTGAGGAGAAAAGCAGTGACTCACCAAAGGAGGGAGAGAATGAAAAGAGTCAGCCTGAGGAGAGGAAGTCTGAAAGAGACAGAAAAGATGCATTTCGTGAGAGGAAAAAGGATGAAGATGATGGGGAGCTAGATGAAGGAGAAGTTGAGGTATGATTTTCAAATAATCCTAAGGAATATAGCGTGCATTATAATGATTCAAAGCAACACACACAAAATGCTAGAGGTACACAGCAGGTCAGGCAGCATCTATGGAGGGAAGCAAGCAGTCAATGTTTCTAGTTGAGACCTGAATGAAGAGACTTGGTGTGAAATGTTGATTGTTTATTCCCCTCCATTGATGCTGCCTGACCAACTGAGCTCCTTCAGCACTTTGTGTGTGTTTCTCTGGACTTCCAGCATCTACAGAATCTCTTCTGTTTATAATGATTCAAGTCTTGTTCTGTAGCCATATTATTGTTCTGTTTATTTTTGAGCATGCAGGTGATTAGCATAGTCCAATTTGTGAGTGATGTGGTAGCTTTATTCTGCATTTAACCCACATTTGTGCAGGGAATGGGAGTAATACTAAATGTTCACTTCTCACACCTTCTCATAGCTGAATGTTGTTCATTGTGGCATGGATTTCATTTTCACACTGTATCAGGTTCCAGTCCTGCTCCTTGCACCTTTTGTCAAACTTGAAGCCTATGTCTTTGGTGAACTGTCTGAAAAGCACTAGGCCAGTATAGTTTGTATAGATTGGGCATAAGAAGGAATTGTACCTGTAATTCCAGGATAAGACTGGTACAGTTGATGTTGACACATCTCCATTATCAGAGAGATAAGCTTGTATTCTCTTATTCAAACATCTAGAAACAGATTAGGAAGTCCTCTGTTTCCAAGGTGTGCTCCAGTTCTTGCATCGCCCACTGGTCCTGGAAAATCTCCAGTGCGTCAGAGGGCACTGGATACTCCCTCTCTAGAGGCACTGGGGTTTGGATGTAACCTCAGAAGGGAAAATGGTTGGCTGGTATGGACCCCTTAAAAGCCTGTTGACTGGGCAATGAATTGCCATATTGGCCAGGCCCATCAACAGATCAAGGAAACCCCTGAGCTATCATCAACAGTGTGTGCCCAACCGATAAACAGGAGAACAGGGCTGGAGGGTAACTCAGAGCAGCTCCTGTAGTCTCACATTCCGTGTTCATGGAATAAGGATTCCTCCAGGCCACAGAAATTACCTAGTCTGGGAATCCAAAAACCAGTTTCAAAACGATTAGATGGACTGAAGTGCATGTTCTGTGCTGTAGTGCTCTGTCTATTACACCTTGGCATGTTGGACTGTGTTGTGTATAGGTTCAGTTGTATACAGGGGTGCTAGAAAGTTTGTTAATCCTGTATTATTATCTCTGTATTAAAATAAATATGACCTAAAATGTGATCAGATCTTCATACAAATCCTAAAACTAGTGAAGGAGAACCCAATTAAATAAATAATACAAAAATATTATACTTGTTCATTTATTTATTGAGAAAAATGATCCCTTATTACATGTATTTGTTGGAAAAAGTATGTAAACCTTTGGGGGATGCCTTCTACAAATGCTATTTGGAGTCATGTGCTCCAATCAAAGAGATGAGATTGGAGGTGTGGGTTGTAGAGATGCCTGCCCAATAAAAAAGATACAGTCAGGTTACTGAAAGAGCTTGCCCTTCTCAAGAAAGAACTGTTTATGTGCACTGTGCCTCGATCAAAACGACTTTCAGAGGATCTTGGAAGAAGAATCGTAGAGATGCATGAAGCTGAAAAATGGTACAGAAGCATTTCTAAAGACTTAAGTATTCATCAGTCCGCAGTAAGAGAAACTGTCTGCAAATGGAAGAAATTCAGTACTATTGCTACTGTCTCCAGGGGTGGGTGTCCTGCAAAGATCACACTAAGAACACAATATGCAATGCAGAAGGAGGTGAAGAAGAACCTAAGGGTAACAGCAAAAGGCGTGCAGAAATCTCTAGAACTCTGCTCATGTGTCCGCTATAAGAAAGGCACTGAACAAGAATGATGTTCATGGAAGGACACCACGGAGGAAACCACTGCTCTCCATTTAAAAAAAACATTGCTGCATGTCTCAAGCTTGCAAAAGACCACCTGGATGTTCCACAATGCTTCTGGGACAATGTTCTGTGGACAGATGAGACAAAAGTTGAACTTGGCAGAAGTACATACTGCTCTGTTTGGAGGAAAAGGGGCACTGCACGCCAACTCCAAAAGCTCTTCTCATGAAGCATGATGGAAGGAGCATTTTGGTTTGGGGCTGCTTTGCTGGCTTGGGGCCTGGACAGCTTGCAATTGTTGTGGGAACAATGAATTCAAAATTGTATCAATACATTTTACAGGAGAATGTCAGGGTAGCAGTCCCTCACCTGAAGCTTAATGGAAGTTGACTAATGCAATAAGACAATGATCCAACAGACAAGAGTAAATCAACAACAGAACAGTTTAAAAAGACAATTCATGTTTTGGAATCGCTGAGTCAAAGTCCTGGCCTTAGTCCTATAGAAATGTTGTGCAAGGACTTGAAGCAAGCAGTTCATGCAAGGAAGTCCACCACCATCCCAGAGTTGAAGCAGTTTTGTAAGGAGGAATGGCCTAAAATTCCTCCTGGCCAATGTGCAGGACTGGAAACATTTGGTTGAAGATATTGATGTATAAAGGGGTCACACCAGTACTGAGATCAAAGGTTCACATACTTTTTCGAACAAATACATGTAATATTGGATCATTTTTCTCAATAAATAAATGAACAAGTATAATGTTTTTTACGTTATTTATTTTATTGGGTTCTCTATCTAGTTTTAAGACTTGTGTAAAAATCTGATCACATTTTAGATCATATTTATGCAGAAATAGAGAAAATTCTACAGGGTTCACAAACTTTCTAGCACCGTAGGTAATGCCTTTGCACAGTGTGAGCATTTCCAGGAGACAGCTGAAGTTATAGAGGACCAGTTCCTGTGGGGAGTGGTTTAGGATTTCATGTGATTAGTAAGTCCATCTGAGCAGGAGACAGCTTGGTTGGGATGACTCCACAATTTGACCCCACTGGTTGGAAAGCCTGAGGTTCTGGCCATGAGCATTTACAACATGTGTTATGCTCCCCTGCCATCCGGTTCATCTCCACATCTGGCAGCCTTGTCAGCCAGAATGTCCTCCCCTGAGGGACAAGCATGCTCACTGCTGGTGAATATGTTCCATTCTCTGAGAGAGTCTTGGTTGAAAATGAGATTCTCCCTCAGAGGCAGTATGGAAACAGGCCCTTCAGCCCAACTTGAGAATGCTAACTCTGTGCCTTTTAGAGCTGGTCCTATTTGCCTACATTTGGCCCATATTTCTCTAGACCTTTCCATGAACTTGTCCAAATGTCTTTAAAACATTGTAATTGTACCTACTTCCACCACTTCTTCTGGCAGCCTGTTACATCCTCTGTATGAATGTCCCTCAGGTCTCTTTAAATATTTCCCCTCTTGGCTTAAAGTTATTCCCCCTGTCCTTTTGAAAGAGTGTGATAATCCACTTTATCAATACCCATCAGGATGTTATAGATGTCTACAAGGTCACACCTCAGCCTCCTTCACACGGCTGATATTAGCAGCTGGGTGCTGCTTGTAATCTTGAAAGCAGTATATCCCTGGCAGGAGAAAAATTGCTGTGCATGCCATCTAGGGAGATCCTTCATCTAGGTAGAGAGTTGCCACCTGGCATGGATGGACATTAATAAATGACCACCCTCTTTAATAAGTAATTTAGAACAAAGGCAGAAACCTAAAAGAAGTCCACAAATGTTGTTTGGATCTTGATGGCAAACTTGGGTAGTGGGACTAATGTGACTAACCAATACCACAGTATGGAGGTCGTCAGCTGATTTGTGACCAGCACCAGCTTCTGTAAGAAAGCACAGTCCTATCCTATCTCAGTTATGACTTTTGCCTTTGGCTTCTGGTAGTTTGTTGCTTAGGCTTTCCAGGCACATCTGAGATAGACTCTTACATAATGGGTGTTTATGGTGTTCCGCATAAATAGTCTAATAGGACATATAAAGAACTGCTTTGAACCTCCAGAGTGAACTTGTCCAACTCGGAGACTGCTGAACATTAGTGAATGGTATTGATCATAGCCACAATGTTACTGGTGTTCAGCTGATCTTCAGTAGGTTCTCCCATGAACCATACCTACTGGATTAATATGAGGAAATGATGCCCCATAAAAGAAGCAGATCAAGAAACCTGTGCCCTCTGAACTTGTGATGGAGGAGATGTCTTAAGCCAGCAATTTCAGGAGCTATCCTGGATCCACAACCTTGGTAGGTCCATAAATGCATTTTCCTCTCTTAATACATGTGCCATAGAGCTATATCCCCAAAGGCTTAACCAGATGGGTTTCTTGTTCGTAATATGCATGAATTACTTGGATGTGGATATGGAAAATGATCGGTAAGTTCATGGTTGACTTGAAACTTGAAGTTGTGGAAGAGGATTGAAAATAGGCTTCAGCTAGTGATGCTCCATGAGGTTTACTTAGCTCTGCACTGAACTGAGGCTAAACCCTGAAACTAATGGGCTGCTGGATTGGCTACAGTGATGGCTGGCTTCGTGGCTGTGGACTCACTTCTGTGAACTTCAGTTCTGAATGTTACGTGCTTATTTTTAGAGTTTGCATGATTTGTTTTTTTCTGCACGTTGAGTGTTTCAGTCTTTTTTTAATGAATTCTATTGGGTTTCTTTGTTTTGTGACTGTAAGAAGACAAATCTCAAGGTTGTATACAGGTGTTCCCCGCTTTTCGAACGTTCACTTTACGAAACCTCACTGTTACGAAAGACCTGCATTGGTACCCTGTTTTTGCTAACAGAAGGTGTTTTCACTGTTACGAAAAAAATCAGCGTGCGATAAAAAATTAGCGCGTGAAAAAATCAGCGCGCGATAAAAGGCAGCGCACGCCCCGAGCAGCCGCTCTCCCCTGGATTCGGAACGGCATTGCTTTAACACGTGCCTGTGAGCAGCTGTTTGCAAGATGAGTTCTGAGGTATTGGAAAAGCCTGAAAGAGCTCGTAAGGGTGTAAGACTTAGCGTAAAACTAGACATAATTAAGCGTTTTGCTCGTGGTGAACGAAGTAAGGACAACATGAGTTTGGCTTGTGGAAGCTGACGAAGATGATGTTGACAACAGGAATTCTGCAGTTGCTGGAAATTCAAGCAACACATCAAAGTTGCTGGTGAAAGCAGCAGGCCAGGCAGCATCTCTTGGAAGAGGTACAGTCGACGTTTCAGGCCGAGACCCTTCGTCAGGACGAAGGGTCTCGGCCTGAAACGTCGACTGTACCTCTTCCTAGAGATGCTGCCTGGCCTGCTGCGTTCACCAGCAACTTTGAAGATGATGTTGAAGAGGTTTTGGCATCCCATGACCAAGAACTGATAGATGAAGAGCTGATGCAATTGGAAGAGGAAAGGATAACAATCGAAACCGAATGCAGTAGTGAAATGAACGTGAAGCAACTGCGTGAGATTTTCACTGCAATGATAAAGTACGACTTTAATTTTGAAAGGGTACATCGGTTTAGGGGATATTTGCAGGATGGTTTGAGTGCTTACAAAGAACTGTATGATAGAAAAATGCGCGAGGCTCAGCAGTCAAGCAAGCCTTCCACATCAGCCGCAGCAAACGACGAACCTCAACCTTTGACATCGAGGCGGGCAGTCATGGGAGAAGATGAGCCGCCTGCTCTAACGGAAACAGACGACGATGAGATGACACCCCAGTGTCCCAACACCCCAACCCCCCAACCCCTGGGCCACGGACAGATATCGATTCGCAGAGAATGCAGCGGTAGCCGGGAGGCACACAGCACATCTTTAAGAAAAAAGCCGAAATAAACATGCCAATTAATTAGGTGCCGCCGGGCACGTAAATGTCGGCCCAGATTAGAGGCGATGCAATCAGCACTGATCTGGGCCGACATCTACGTGCCGGGCAGCATCTAATTAATTAGCATGTTTATTTCGGCTTTTTTCTTAAAGATGTGCTATGTGCCTCCCAGCTACCGCTGGACCCCTGCATGCTTCGCGGTAATGTATCAGTCGGCGGCCTGGAGGGTGGGGGCCACTGCACCACCCCAGCCTGCGACGACTCAGTCTAACACACCATCATCAGTGTGCTCAATGTTTTCCCATTTCCAGTAAGTGATACTACACTGTACATACATTATTTCTACTTTATATAAGCTGTGTATTTTTATTTGTTATTTGGTATGATTTGGCAGCTTCATAGCTTAAAGGTTACTGGAGAGAGTGTTCTTGCCAACAGCGCTTGCGTGAGATTTTCTGCCGAGAGCGCTTGTGTGAGATTTTTGCTTCGGAGAACAGTACCGGCAATGATTGTGGAAAAGTATTTCTACTTTATATAGACTGTGTATTTATCATATTATTCCTGCTTTTACTATATGTTACTGTTATTTTAGGTTTTATGTGTTATTTGGTATGATTTGGTAGGTTACTTTTGGGTCTGCGAACGCTCTCAAAATTTTCCCATATAAGTAAATGGTAATTGCTTCTTCGCTTTATGACGTTTCGGCTTACGGACAGTTTCATAGGAACGCTCTACCTTCGGACGGCGGGTGAAACCTGTATACTATACATACTTTGAACTTTGAAATGGGCTAAACAATGGCAAATAGCGTTTAATGCAGTGTACTCATAATGTACATGAGGTGATTTATTTTTCAACCTCTAATGAGGCTAGGATATGTATGGTAGAGAGTATGGAGAAATGGTATCTTGGTAAGTGGTCCATAGATCCTTGAAGGAGGAAATGCTGGTAGTCAGCATGGTTAAGAATGTTACAGGATACTGGCCGTTATTAATAGGGGCATTGAGTACAGGAGGAATAGGGACTTTATAAAATATTGATCAAACTTTACCTGGAGTACTGTATGCCAAGGTATAAGAAAGATGTGATCGCACTTGAGAACGCAGAGGAGACTCAACATGTTATGTAAAAAGACTGGAGAAGCTAGATCTGTTCTCTGTGTAGTCAAGGATTTTATGAGAGAACAAGGTTGAGAAGCATAACATTGAGCGGTATAGATAGATTAGACTGCAAGAAACTTCTTCCCCCATCTCAAATGTTCAAAACTAGAGGACATAGATATAAGATAAAAGGGGAAGAAATTAAAAGGATATATGAAGAATGTTATTTGCCCAGAGTGCGTTAGTACCTGGAATGTATGGCAATAGACAGTAGGTGCAGGAGTAGGCCATTCAGCCCTTTGAGCCCGCACCACCATTCCGGTGATCATGGCTGATCATCCACAATCAGTACCCTTTTCCTGCCTTCTCCCCATATCCCTTCACTCCGCTATCTTTAAGAGCTCTATCTAACTCTTTTTTGAAAGAATCCAGAGAATTGGCCTCCACTGCCTTCTGAGCCGGAGCATTCCACAGAACCACAACCCTCTGTGTGAAAAAGTTTTTCCTCAACTCATTTCTAAATTGTCTACCCCTTATTCTTAAACTGTGGCCTCTGGTTCTGGACTCCCCCAACATCGGGAACATGTTTCCTGCCTCTAGCGTGTCCAATCCCTTAATAATCTTATATGTTTCAATCAGATCCCCTCTCATCCTTCTAAATTCCAGTGTATACAACCCCAGTCGCTCCAATCTTTCAACATATGACTTTCCCGCCATCCCGGGAATTAACCTCGTGAACCTACGCTGTACTCCCTCAATAGCTAGAATGTCCTTCCTCAAATTTGAAGACCAAAACTGTAAACAATATTTCAGGTGTGGTCTCACCAAGACCCTGTACAACTGCAGATGGACCTCTTTGCTCCCATACTCAATTCCCCTTGTTATGAAGGCCAACATGCCATTAGCTTTCTTCACTGCCTGCTGTACCTGCATGCTTACTTTCAGTGACTGATGAACAAGGACACCTAGATCTCGTTGTACTTCCCCTTTTCCTAACTTAACGACACCATTCGGGTAGTAATCTGTCTTCCTGTTCTTGCCACCAAAGTGGATAACCTCACATTTATCCACATTAAACTGCATCTGGCATGCATCTGTCCATTCACCCAACCTGTCCAAGTCACCCTGCATTCTCTAACATCCTCCTCACATTTCACACTGCCACCCAGCTTTGTGTCATCTGCAAATTTGCTAATGTTACTTTTAATCCCTTCATCTAAATCATCAATGTATATTGTAAATAGCTGTGGTCCCAGCACCGAGCCTTGCGGTACCCCACTAGTCACTGCCTGCCATTCTGAAAAGGACCCATTAATCCCTACTCTTTCTTTTCTGTCTGCCAACCAATTTTCTATCCATGTCAGTACCCATGGCCTGAGAGAGTGGTTGAAGTTGGATCACTGGTGGCATTTAAGTAGTGCCTGGACGTACACTTAAATCGCTTAGGCATAGAGCACTATGGGAGAAGTGTTGGGTGCTGGGATCAGTAAGGAAGGGTGTGGATGTGTTGAGTGTCCTGTTTCCATGCTGTGCTATTCTAGGTAAAGTTTTCCATTTAGTCATGTTAAACTCCATTTGCCATCTTTTAGCTCACTCACTTTGCCTAACAACATCTGTCCATAAACCGTATCCTCAAAAGTGTCTTCCCATCTATTTTGAGTCATCCTCAAATTTTGCTACCATACATTTATCCATCATTAAGGACCCCGTCATCCAGGGCATGCTGTCTTCTCATTGCTGCCATTGAGGAGGAGGTACCGTAGCCTGAAGCAAGACCAGCTTCTTCCCTCTGTCATCAGATTCCTGAATGGGCAATGAACCCATGAACACTCTGTTTTTTTCCTTTTTTTTGCTCTCTTTTTGCACTACTTAATATATACAGTTGCAAGAAAAAGTTCATGAATCCTTAGCAATTACCTGGCTTTCTGCATTAAGTACTCATAAAATGTGATCTCATCTTCATCTAAGTCACAATAATAGACAAACACTGTCTGCCTACACTAATAACACATAAACAATTATACTTCTTGTCAAAACTGAGTACACCATTTAAACAATCACAGTCTAGGTTCAGAAAAGTATGTGAACCTCTGGGTAATGCCTTCTGTAAATGTTGAAACTTTTGGCAGAAATGCTGACTGCTATGTTTGGAGGAAAAAGGGCTCTGCACACCAGCACCTGAATCTCATCCCACCTGTGAAGCATGGTGGTTTGGGGCTGCTTTGCTGCTGCAGGGCCTGGACAGCTTGCAATTGTTAAGCAAACAATGAATTCAACATTGTATCAAGATATTTTACGGGAGAATGACAGTGTAGCGGTCTGTCACCTGAAGCCTAACAGAAGTTGGACGATGCAACAAGACAGTGATCCGAAACACAAGGGTAAATCAGCAACAGAATAGTTTGAAAAGAAGAAAATGTGTGTTTTGGAATGGCCAAGTCAGAGTTCAAACCTTAATCCAATAGATCATTTTCCTCATTAAATAAATGAACAAGTACAAGTTTCCCCCGCCACCCAAAGGTAGAGTGTTCCTATGAAACACATCGTAAGCCGAAATGTCGTAAAGCGAAGAAGTAATTACCTTTTATTTATATAAAATTTTGTGAGCGTTCACTGACCCAAAAATAACCTACCAAATCATGCCAAATAACAGTAACATATAGTAAAAGCAGGAATAATATGATAAATAATATAAAGTAGAAATACTTCTCCACAATCATTGCCAGCACTGTTCGCCGAAGCGAAAATCTCACGCAAGTGCTCTCGGCAGAAAATCTCATGCAAGCGCTGTTGGCAAAAACATTCTCTCCAGTAATCTAACAACAACAGAAATTCTGCAGATGCTGGAAATTCAAGCAACACACATCAAAGTTGCTGGTGAACGCAACAGGCCAGGCAGCATCTCTAGGAAGAGGTACAGTCAACGTTTCAGGCCGAGACCCTTGTCCTGACGAAGGGTCTCGGCCTGAAACATCGACTGTACCTCTTCCTAGAGATGCTGCCTGGCCTGCTGGATTCACCAGCAACTTTGATGTGTGTTGCTCTCCAGTAACCTTTAAGCTATGAAGCTGCAAAATCATACCAAATAACAAATAAAAATACACAGCTTATATAAAGTAGAAATAATGTATGTACAGTGTAGTATCACTTACTGGAAATGGGAAAACATTGAGCACACTGATGATGGTGTGTTAGACTGAGTCGTCGCAGGCTGGGGTGGTGCAGTGGCCCCCACCCTCCAGGCCGCCGACTGATACATTACCGCGAAGCATGCAGGGGTACAGCGGTGGCCGGAAGGCACACAGCACATCTTTAAGAAAAAAGCCGAAATAAACAAGCTAATTAATTACGTGCTGCCTGACACGTAATTGTTGGCCCAGATCAGTGCCGATTGCATCGCCTCTGATCTGGGCCGCCATTTACCTGTTGGGCGGCACCTAATTAATTAGCATGTTTACTTTGGCTTTTTTCTTAAAGATGTGCTGTGTGCCTCCCGGCTACCGCTACATTCTCTGCGAATCGGTATCTATCCATGGCCGGAGGGGTTGGGGTGGTGGGACACTGCCATCTCATCGTCGTCTGTTTCCATTAGAGCAGGCGGTTATTCTTCTCCTATGACTGCCTGCCTCGATGTCGAAGGTTGAGGTTCATCGTATGCTGTGGCTGATGTGGAAGGCTTGCCTGACTGCTGAGCCTCACGCATTTTTCTATCATACAGTTCTTTGTAAGCACTCAAACCATCCTGCAAATATCCCCTAAACCTACGTACCCTTTCAAAATTAAAGTTGTACTTTATCATTGCAGTGAAAATCACACGCAGTTGCTTCACGTTCATTTCGCTACTGCATTCAGTTTTGATTGTTATCCTTTCCTCTTCCAATTGCATCAGCTCTTCATCTATCAGTTCTTGGTCATGGGATGCCAAAACCTTTTCAACATCATCTTCGTCAGCTTCCAAAAGCCAAACTCACATTGTCCTTACTTCATTCACCACGATCAAAGCGCTTAATTATGTCTAGTTTTACGCTAAGTGTAACACCCTTATGAGCTCTTTCAGGCTTTTTCAATACCTCAGAACTCATCCTGCAAATGGCTGCTCACAGGCACGTGTTGAAGCAATGCTGGCGAGAATGCTGCTCCGAATCCGGGGGAGAGCGGCTGCCTTTTATCACGCGCTGATTTTTTCCATAACAGTGAAAACACCTTCTGTTAGCGAAAACAGGGTACTAATGTAGGTTTTTCGTAACAGGTTCGTAAAACGAACGTTCAAAAAGCGGGGGACACTTTCTGTGTTATTTATTTAATTGGGTTCTCGTTATCTAGTTTTATGACTTATGTGAAGATCTGATCACAGTTTAGGTCATATTTATACAGAAATAGAGAAAATTCTACAGGGTTCACAAACTTTCTAGCACCACTGTAGTCCTCTCCATCTCAACATATTGCCTCCAATATCAAAGGCTCTTATCTTGTGACTTAACTTTTTGTGCTGGAAGTCCAAATATATTCATTGGCTCCCATCTACTCAGGATTTCATTAAAATATGTCAAATTTGATACAGTATGGTCTTGGTAAGGGAGAAAATTTTTTAATTCAAAATCAAATTCCAGTTGGTTATCAAAGTTATCGAAGTATGTATAGCATATAGGACTTTGAGATTCATGCTCTTGCAGGTAGCTACAGAACAAAGGAACACAATAGAATTCATGAAAAACCGCACTGCAGAAAGACTGTCAAATATCCAATGTATGAAAAAAGACCAAATTGTGCAAACGATAAAAAAGTAAACAAATAATACACAGAGCATAAACTGCCAAGTCCCCGAAAGTGAATCCTTAGTCACTCAAGCCAAGACTCCTGCACCTTGCACGCAATGGTAGAAGAGAGGGAGATGGATCAGAAAGCAGAAATGAGCTGAACACCAGTCCATCTTCCGCCCTCTGCCCCGATTCCTTAACCTTCTTAAACGAGGTCGGCGCATAAATAGGCTGAACATCTGTTCGTTACTTTCTCTCAGGCCCAGGCCCCATTGCTTCAATCTGACCTGAAGTTCTCTCTAGCAATGGCTGATGTGGCCGTACCTGCATTCTTGAGCATCCAGCTTGCAGAATTCTTCAGGATACCACAAAAATGCCAAAAGAGTTCAAACATGTTGCCATAGTTCACCAGCGCCATCTTGCCCTGTGGAAAGTTACTTTTAATATTGAAACCTGTAACCTGCAGGGAGTGGTGCCAGGTCCTCTTTTTAGCATGAATAATGATGACCTGGGGATGAGTGTTGGTGGCTTGATAGTAGGTTTACCGATGACTCTAAAATTTGTGAGATGGTGGGCAGCGAAGAAGGTTATCTAAGCGTACAACAGGACTCAGATTAATGGAATGGCAGGTGACATTTGTGAAGTTATGCATGTTGGGAAGTTAAACCGGGGCAGGACTTGGGCGGTGAATGACAGAGCCCCAGAGAGTGTTGTTGAGCAGAGAGAATTGGGGTATGAATACGTAGGTCCCTGACAGTGCCAATGCAGGTGGTGAGGAAGGCACATGGCATGCCTGTCTTCATCAGCCAAATCACTAATGTCATGTTACAGTTGTATGAAACATAGTTTAGGCTCTGGGTGTTGTGTGCAGTTCTGGTTGCCACGCTGTAGGAAGGGTATGATTAAACTAGAGGGGGTGCACGAAATATTCACAGGCATGTTCCCTGGATTTGAGGGTTTGGATTATAAGAAGGGATAAACTGGGTCTGTTTTCCCTGGAATGAAGGAGGCTGGGAGGTGAGATGGTAGACGTATGTAAAATTATAGGAGGTACAGGTAGCTGGAGGTTGGTTTCCATGGTTGGAATGTCTAAAACTAGAGGGGTGGGAGGAGGTATCTGAGGGGTATTTTACCTTCACTCAAGAGTTGCCAAAGACAGGTAGAGGCAGGAACAACATTTAAGGCCCTTGAATAAAATACTTGAATGAGCAAGGCACAGACAAAACTGGAATTAATGCAGGAAATTTGGATTAGTATAGATAAATATGTTAATTAGCATAGACACAGTGGGCCGAAGGGCCTGTTTTTTTTTACATGACTCTCACTCTAAATTTCTCAAATAAGGTTTCCCTTAGTTGGACTCTGCTTGATGAAATTGATTTCCAAATGTACTTCTATTAATTTCTTCATCAATTTTAATATTTTTCAAACACAGTTGGGCTAATTACCTCCTATTACCTATTATTTGTCTTCCTCCTTTTTTAAATAGGGGCATTACATTGGCAGTTTTCCACCTCTCTGGTTCCTGTACAGAATCTGAGAATTTGTGGTAGATTTGTGGTAGATAGCGAGAGGATTCGAGTACAGGAGCAGGGAGGTACTACTGCAGTTGTACAAGGCCTTGGTGAGACCACACCTGGAGTATTGTGTGCAGTTTTGGTCCCCTAATCTGAGGAAAGACATCTTTGCCATAGAGGGAGTACAAAGAAGGTTCACCAGATTGATTCCTGGGATGGCAGGTCTTTCATATGAAGAAAGACTGGATGAACTGGGCTTGTACTCGTTGGAATTTAGAAGATTGAGGGGGGATCTGATTGAAACGTATAAGATCCTAAAGGGATTGGACAGGCTAGATGCGGGAAGATTGTTCCCGATGTTGGGGAGGTCTAGAACGAGGGGTCACAGTTTGAGGATAGAGGGGAAGCCTTTTAGGACCGAGGTTAGGAAAAACTTCTTCACACAGAGAGTGGTGAATCTGTGGAATTCTCTGCCACAGCAAACTGTTGAGGCCAGTTCATTAGCTATGTTTAAAAGGAAGTTAGATATGGCCCTTGTGGCTACAGGGGTCAGGGGGTATGGAGGGAAGGCTGGGTTCTGAGTTGGATGATCAGCCATGATCATAATAAATGGCGGTGCAGGCTCGAAGGGCCGAATGGCCTACTCCTGCACCTATTTTCTATGTTTCTATTACAACCTAATTACATCCACTGTCTTGGTCACCACTTTTTTTAGGATTCCACTATGGATGGCATCATGTACGTAGAACCTGGCAGCCTTTGGCCCCATTAGCTTACCTAATTCCAGTGTACTATTACAGGTAACTCTCAGGTTACAGTGGTTTATAGACATAGACATAGAATAGTACAGCACAGTACAGGCCCTTTGGCCCACAGTGTTGTGCTGACCCTTAAACCCTACCTCCCATATAACCCCCCACCTTAAATTCCTCCATAATGCCTGTCTAGTTGTCTCTTAAATTTCACTAGTGTATCTGCTTCCACCACTGACTCAGGCAGTGCATTCCACACACCAACCACTCTCTGAGTAAAAAACCTTCCTCTAATATCCCCCTTGAACTTCCCTCCCCTTACCTTAAAGCCATGTCCTCTTGTACTGAGCATTGGTGCCCTGGGGAAGAGGCACAGGCTGTCCACTCTATCTATTCCTCTTAATATCTTGTATACCTCTATCATGTCTCCTCTCATCCTCCTTCTCTTCAAAGAGTAAAGCCCTAGCTCCCTTAATCTCTGATCATAATGCATGCTCTCTAAACCAGGCAGCATCCTGGTAAATCTCCTCTGTACCCTTTCCAATGCTTCCACATCCTTCCTATAGTGAGGCGACCAGAACTGGATGCAGTACTCCAAGTGTGGCCTAACCAGAGTTTTATAGAGCTGCATCATTACCTTGTGACTCTTAAACTCTATCCCTCGACTTATGAAAGCTAACGCCCCATAAGCTTTCTTAACTACCTTATCTACCTGTGAGGCAACTTTCAGGGATCTGTGGACATGTACCCCCAGATCCTACCGAGTATCCTGCCTTAGATTTTGTCCTTCCAAAGCGTACCACCTCACACTTCTCCGGGTTGAACTCCATCTGTCACTTCTCAGCCCACTTCTGCATCCTATCAATGTCTCTCTGCAATCTTTGACAATCCTCTGCGCTATCTACAACACCACCAACCTTTGTGTCGTCTGCAAACTTGCCAACCCACTTTCTACCCCCACATCGAGGTTGTTAATAAAAATCACGAAAAGTAGAGGTCCCAGAACAGATCCTTGTGGGACACCACTAGTCACAACCCTCCAATCCAAATATACTCCCTCCACCATGACCCTCTGCTTTCTGCAGGCAAACCAATTTTGAATCCACCTGGCTAAACTTCCCTGGGTCCCATACCTTCTGACTTTCTGAATAAGCCTACCATGTGGAACTTTGTCAAATGCCTTACTAAAATACATGTAGATCACATCCACTGCACTGCCCTCATCTATATGCCTGGTCACCTCCTCAAAGAACTCTATCAGGCTTGTTAGACACGATCTGCCCTTCACAAAGCCATGCTGACTGTCCCTGATCAGACCATGATTCTCTAAATGCCCATAGATCCTATCTCTAAGAATCTTTTCCAAGAGCTTTCCCACCACAGACGTAAGGCTCACTGGTCTATAATTACCTGGACAATCCCTACTACCTTTTTTGAATGAGGGGACAATATTTACCTCCCTCCAATCCTCCGGTACCATTCCTATGGGCAATGAGGACATAAAGATCCTAGCCAGAGGCTCAGCAATCTCTTCCCTCTCCTCGTGGAGCAGCCTGGGTAATATGCCGTCAGGCCCTGGGGGCTTATCCATCCTAATGTATTTTAACAACTCCAACACCTCCTCTCCCATAATATCAACACGCTCCAGACGTTAACCTCACTCATATTGTCCTCACCGTCATCAAGTTCCCTCTCATTGATGAATACCGAAGGGAATTATTCACTGAGAACCTCGCTCACTTCCACAGCCTCCAGGCACATCTTCCCACCTTTATCTCTAATCTGTCCTATCTTCACTCCTGTCATCCTTCTGTTCTTCACATAATTGAAGAATGCCTTGGGATTTTCCTTTACCCTACTCACCAAGGCCTTCTCATGCCCCCTTCTTGCTCTTCTCAGCCCCTTCTTAAGCTCCTTTCTTGCTTCCCTATATTCCTCAATAGACACATCTGATCCTTGTTTCCTAAACCTCATGTATGCTGCCTTCTTCCACCTGACTAGCTTGTCTACTTCACTTGTCACCCATGGTTCTTTCACCCTACCATTCTTTATCTTCCTCACTGGGACAAATTTATCCCTAACATCCTTCAAGAGATCCCTAAACAGCGACCACATGTCCATAGTACATTTCCCTGCAAAAACATCATCCCAATTCATACCTGCAAGTTCTAGCCTTATAGCCTCATAATTTGCTCTTCCCCAATTAAAAATTTTCCTGTCCTCTCCGATTCTGTCCTTTTCCATGATAATGCTAAAAGCCAGGGAGCGGTGGTCACTGTCCCCCAGATGCTCACCCACTGAGAGATCTCTGACCCGGTTCGTTACCTAATACCAGATCTAGAATGGCATTCCCCCTAGTCGGCCTGTCAATATACTGTGACAGGAATCCGTCCTGGACACACTTAACAAACTCTGCCCCGTCTAAACCATTGGAACTAATCAGGTGCCAATCAATATTAGGGCAGTTAAAGTCACCCATGATAACAACCCTGTTATTTTTGCACCTTTCCAAAATCTGCCTCCCAAAGGGTAATGGAAAATTCGTCCTTCCAGAATTTGCATCACTATCCCAAAAATTTGAGATAAATAATTACATTTTACAGAGTGTACAAGAAAGAAGCATAAATAACACAAAAATTTAATTTTTGTCCACCTATGTTTCTCGATACATGTGCAAAAATGTGTCTTTGTATCACAAAAAAGTGATGTGGATCATTTTAGCAAGGAACAGTACAGTGTGGGAACAGGCCCTTTGGTCTCCACTGTGTGTGAAGACATGCCAAATTAAACTAATCCCATCTGCGTCTGAGGGATCTTCACCCATCTGTTTCCTGCACCTTCACGTGCTTATCTAAATCTATTTGAATGCCACTATTGTATCTGCTTCCACTTCCACTGTGGCAGTATGTTCCAGGCACTCAACATTTTGTCCTGACGAAGGGTCTCGACCTGAAACGTCGACTGCACCTCTTCCTACAGATGCTGCCTGGCCTACTGCATTCACCAGCAACTTTGATGTGTGTTGCTTGAATTTCCAGCATCTGCAGAATTCCTGTTGTTTACCCAACGTTTTGTGATTTTTTTTAAACGAAGTTGCTCCACACACCTCCTTTAACCTTTCATCTTAATGCTTTGCCCTCTAGTCTTTGTCAGCTTTTGAATTAGGAAAAAGATTCTAGCTATCAACCCTATCTGTGGCCTCAACCACCACTCCAGGGGTAGCAATCTAAGTTTGTCTAACCTGTCCTTTTCACTCTTACCTTGTAATCCAGGCAGCACTCTAGTGATTCTAGTACTCTAGTAAACCACTTTTGCAATTTTTCCAAAGTTATCTACCCCATCCTTCCAATCTAAATGTGCCCTAATGAAAGTTTTATCCAACTGCATTGTGCCTCCTGACTTTTGCACTCTACACCAAAGCGATGAAGGCAAGCAAGTAAAATCAACAAACAAGAGAAAATCTGTAGATGTTAGAAATCTGAGCAACACACACAAAATTGTGGAGGAGGTAACATACCACCTTTGCTACTCTACTACTAGTATTGTCACTTTCAGGCAGTTATGGACTTGACCCTAAGATTCCTCTGCTGTATCCTTTGACAACCTTCTTCGCTGTACAGATCTCCAAGTTTTCAAAGGAACATTTAATGTCAGAGAAATGTATACAATATACATCCTGAAATTATTTTTCTTCGCAACCATCCATGAAAACAGGAGTGCCTCACAGAATAAATGACAGTTAAACGGTTAGAACCCCAAACTCCCCCCCCCCAGCTCCCCTCTCCCATGCATAAGCAGCAGCAAAGCAACGATCCCCTCCCACACCCGCAAAAAAAAATCAGCACTCCCCACCGAGCACTGAAACGTGCAGCAAAGCATCAATAAAGACACAGACTTGTAGTACCCCAAAGACTACTCGTTCACCCAGTAACTTGATATGTCACAGGCTCTCTCTTCCCCCCAATAGGGAAAAAAGAGGTGTCCCCATTTCACAGGGAGAGGGGAGACATAACAAACAACTCGCTGATTTATAATGTTAGAAGCCCAGTGTCTCTGGGCACACAGCCAGCAGTCAGCTTGCTGCTTTTGAACTTCCATCTCCCACAACACATCGACTTCCTGCGGAGGCATCGACCTCAAGTCCACCCACCTTGAGAGCCACAAAATCCCAGAACCCCAAAGGCGAGCTAGTCTTCTAGGCCGCGTCCTTGGTATGTTGAATAGTGGCCAGTCGTGAGACCCCAAGAGTGGGTCCCATTCCCGCAAAGAACCGAAGACAGCGTGTAATTCCATTTCAGGGTCTTTAAAAGAACCCTGAAAGAGAAAAATAGAGAGAGAGCTGTTCCGAAGATGCAAGCCAAGGAATCGCAGCTCGGTGGCATCATCTCCGAAGCAAGTTTGTGTCATCTTCAAACTTAGTAACCAACATTTTTGACCAGACTGTTTGTATGTGTAGTATAAACAACATGGGTCTCAGCATTGATCCCTGAGGAATACTATTGGTACCAGATCTCCAGCCAAAGTAACATCCTTTCACTGTAATGGGCTAGCAAATTCTGAATCCAAACAATCAATTCACCATCTTATGGTGCACCATAAATCCCATGCAGCTTAACTTCCCGATGAACCTACCATGAGGGACCTTGTCAAATGTCTTTTGTAGAAACACAACCACGCACTTATTATGAGTGTTCATCTGCATTGCATTCCTCTCCAAGTTTCTGAATCTAAATCAGGTTTATTATTACTGACATATGCCATGAAATTTGCTATTTTGCAGCAGCACTGCAATGTAAGATAGTAAAAAAAAACTACAAGTTATATAAAAATACTTAAATAATGCAGAAGTAGAGAACAAAATAGTGTTCTTGGATAATGCTTACCTGTTTTTCCGTCTAATCCATTGGCTTGGTCAACACCAGCATCCCTGTCTTCATTTCATTGTAATTCCCTTCTTTAAATAGTTGTTTCTGTCCCAATTTTTCACTCAAAAGTTCAATTAAATGTCAAAGAAATGTATACAATATACATCCTGAAATGCTTTTTCTTCGCAAAACATTCACGTAAACAGAGAAGTGCCCCAAAGAATGAATGACAGTTAAACATGAGAACCCCAAAGTTGCCCCCCCCCCCAGCTCCCCCCTCCGGCATGTAAGCAGTGGTGAGCAACAATCCCCCCTTCCCCCACCGGCAAAACAAAAAACGCACCCGCTACTGAGCACAAGTGTGAGCTAAGTGATAGCAAAGACACAGACCTTGCAGTTACCCCAAAGGCTATTGCAATTCACCCAGCATTCAGCAACCCATAGGTTCTCTCTCTCCCTAATAAGGGAGAGGGAGTTGTCCCCCATTTTCACAGTGACCAGGAGACATAACAACAATCTGCTGGTTTACGATGTTAAAAAGTCCGTTTCGTCACTCTTTACGAGCTCTGTGCCCGAAGATAGCAAAGGTCTTGGGTCTTCGGGCCCACAACGAAAGATTTTCCGGCCTCCCCGATGACACACGAGACTCCTGCCATGACACTGACCCTCGATCCGCCCATCTGCAGAGCCCCAAGATCTTTGGCTTCCAAACACTAGGCCGCCTCTCAGACCGACCCCTTGGTGTGCTGAACAACAACCGGTCCTGAAACCCCGAGAATAGGTCCCATTCCTGTAAAGAACCCTGAAAGATATCCTATAAGGATATCAAAGATGGAAATAAAGCTGTTTCCGAAGACGCAAGCAAAGGAATTACCGTTAAACTCCGCCTCCGTCTGCATGTGAATTGAATGATCTTTGCATCCTTACAGGAGTAGTACCAAAGAATTAGAGGATGACAAATGTGTTTTTTTTTAAAGTTAGGCAATCGGTATAATCTTGGGACTTGTAGACCAGAGAGTAGTGGACAAACTGATACAGAAGATTCTGAGAGACAAAATTTATGAGCATTTGGAGAAGCTTAGTCAGCATAGCTTTGTGAAGGGCAAGTCATACCTCATGAGCTTTATGGCTTTTTGGAGGAACTGGCAAATTGATGAATATAGAGTGGTGGGTGTGGTGTATATGGATTTTAGTAAATTGTTTGACAAGGTTCCTCATGGAAGGCTCATCCCATGAAAGTCAGGAGGCATAGGATCCATGGGAACTTGGCAGAGTGCATTCAGAATTGGCTTGCCCTCAGAAGGCAGAGGGTGGTAGCAGATGCAGCAGATTCTGCCTGAAGGACAGTGACATGTGTGTTCTGCAGGGATTGGTTCTGGGACCCCTGCTCTTTGTAATTTTTATAAATGACTTGGATGAGGAAATGGAAGGGTGGGTCAGAGAGTCTGCAGACGACATGATATTTGGTGTTGTAGATACTGTAGAAGGTTGTGTGTTGCAGCAGGACATACAGAGCTGGGCAGAGAAATGGCAGATGAAGTTCATAATGGAAATGAGTGAGGTGATTAGAAGATTGAACTTGAAGGCAGAGTACAAGGTTAATGGCAGGATTCTTAGCAGTATTTAGTAACAGTGGGAATTTGGGGACCAAGTCCACAAATCTCCCAAAGTTGCAGCACAAGTTGATAGGGTTGTTGAGAAGGTATGTTCTATATAGCTTCTTGGAGACTCTTGGATAGATACACGGATGGAAGGTTACGGGTTATGTAGGGGAAAAAAGGTTGATTAATCATGAAGTAGATTAAAAGGTCAGCAGAGCATTGTGGGCTGAAGAGTTGGTACTGTGCCATACTATTCAATGTTCTAAAAGTCAATCACACTATGGTCACTACTTTGAGGTTTTTTTTAAATAAATCTTCATTTTCCACCCTGGTACCTAAGCTATCAGGTCAGATAGGGTGGTTGAGATTTGAGTACTGACTCCTGGCGATTACCCTGCACAAGTATCAGGTCTGAAATGTTACCCACTGTTCTTAGATGCTATTTCAGCTTTTAGTGCTGCAGCATTTTATGGAAACCTGTGTACCTTTCTCACCCAGTGAAATTCTCTGGAGCTTTGCTACAGAAATTGAAGTATATCAGCTAGTGTGCAGTGTAGGTGTTTTGGAATCTTTTGTCTCAAACTGTGAGAGCTCTCTTCATATTTCTGGGATACACGTGTCTCCAGCATTCCAAAGTGCTCTTGGGAAAGTGATGGTGAGTTGCTTACTTAAACTGCTGTAATCATCTCTTGTGAAGGGACAACTCAACAGGTTGTTGGATAGGAATGTTCAGGAACTGGACTCAATAACAGTGAAGGTCGGCGTTATACACTGGATTCTGGTTCATTAGGACCAGTACATTTTGGCCCAATTAAGCAGCTGCTCCATTTAGCTGAAGTTTCATGGGAATAATTAAAAAGGTATTTTTAAAAAAAAAGACAAAATACTGTTTAACTGAGTAACAAGTTATTTATTTTGATGGAACACAGAACAAATTAGAATATTACCAATACCACTAGAGTACTATAAAATTGTATATTAGTTCCCAATAGGCATCAGTGGAGGAATTCATCCAGTGTATGTTGCTGTGTTCTTTTGATTGAGTAGGCACTTAGTACAGATAATGAGCTGCTTTCATTAAGTTCGTAATTTTTAAAAAAGTGGTTAAGAATCACTGCTTTTTGAATTGACATCTGTTGGCCCAAATGGATAACATAACACAAGCAAACTCAATGATGCTATTTAAAAACTGTTTGATCCAAACACGGTGTAGTGTCCATCAGTTTGATAATGTGCAGATGCCTGACACTAGTTAGAAACTGTTGGGCAACAGTCTCTTGTCCCGATTAAGCAGCGGAGTGTCCCAAATAAAGAAAGGAATACCAGTTATTTTCTTGATTTGCTTTTGTTCTTTAAGGGTTGTCCCAAATAAGTGGCTCCCCTGGTTAACAGGTGGACCAATTAACTGGAATCATTATATAATTTTACAGATTCCTGTCCTCCACACTTTCTTTATAAAGTTAGTGAAGAAAAAGTAGTTGTCATCATCACCTTGAGATTATAATGGTGGGAATTCTTAAAACTTACCTTCAGTGCTTTCTGATTAAGATATATAAAATTCTAAAAGCGCTTGGAGACACGAGATTGTAGAGGTTGGAACCTGGAGTCAGAAACAAATTTCTTAAAGACCCATTGAGTCATGCAGCATCTGTGGATGCATAGGGATGCTTGCCATTTCAGCTTGAGGCTCTGCACCAGGACCTTTGCCTTTACTGATTCCGCTTGATCTGCTGAGCTCTTTTCTTTAAGGAATTTGATAAACTAGTTGCAGAGTTGTTGTCACTCAGTAGAGTGTTGAGTTCCAATATCAGAGTCACACATTAAAGGATCAACTATCCAGCCCAGAAATTTGAAGAAATTTCTTCACCCACAAAATGGTGTCTTTGGAACACTCTACCCAGAGGGTTGTGGCATTTGGTCGTAAGACTATAAGACATAGGAGCAGAATTAAGCTATTCCATCATGGCTGATTTATTATCCTTCTCAACCCCATTCTCCTGCCTTCTCCCCATAACCTTTGATGCCCTGATTAATCAAGAACTCTGCTTTAGTTACACTCAATGACTTGACCACCACAACCGACCATGGCAATTAATTCCATGATTTCTGTACCCTCAGGCTAAACAAATTCCTCCTTCATCTCATTTCTAAATCTACATCCTTCTATCGAGCAAGTTCTAGATTTTTGATTTTTTTTTTAGAAGGAAAGGGAATCAAGGTATATAACTAATGTAGGAAATGGACACTAAGTTAAAGATATCAGTGATGAATTGAATGTTGAAGAAGGCATAACGAGATAACAGTGTATTCTGTATCTATAAGAATAAGCAGGAAATAGAGGAACATGGACCATGTGCAAGCAGATGAGATTAGTTCAGATTGGCATCACTGTCAGTGCAAGCATGGTGGGCTAAAGGACCTGTTCCTGCAAGATTGCTCTATTTCTGTTCATCATTTTCTTAACGTGGTGAATTGCTGTTTTCCCATTTATTTGCTTGGATTTTGTTGTGACCTTTTCTTCCCCTGTTGCTAGGATGATGACCTGGAGGAAGGTGAAGTGAAAGATCCCAATGAGAGGAAAGTCCGGCCAAAGCCCATCTGCAGATTCTTCATTAAAGGTAATCGCCGCCTGAGAACCTTGAGATACAGCTACAATAGTTAATCGAGATGACCAGAAACTATCTCCATCAGTGCTTCCTGATGTTAACCCCTTAAAGATACATATTCAAGCAGCTTGAGCAATACATCAATCCCAAAGTTCACAGCTCCCACATAATAATATCAACTTGTAATTGCAAATTTTTTTGAATTTTAATTCTATAACAGCTTTGCGCTTGTAGGAGAGATGATGTAACAAGTAGTTCCAATGAACATAAGAAATAGGAGCAGGAGTAGGCCATCTGGCCCATTGAGCCTGCCCCACCAGTCAATAAGATCATGGCTGATCTGTCCGTAAACTCAGCTCCATCTACCTGCATTTTCCCCATAATCCTTAATTCCCTTACTATGTAAAAACCTATCTAACTGTATCTTAAATTTATTTAGTGAAGAAGTCTCAACTGCTTCCCTGGGCAGAAAATTCCACAGATTCACCACTCTCTGGGAAAAACAGTTTCTCTTCATCTTCATCCTAAATCTTCTCCCCGGAATCTTGAGGCAATGTTCCCTAGTTCTAGTCTTACCTCCCAACAGCTTTCCTACTTCTATCTTATCTATCCCTTTCAAAATTTTGTATGTTTCTATAAGATCCCCTCTCATTTTTCTGAATTGCAGAGAGTATAGTCCCAGGCAACTCAATCTCTCCTCATAGGTTAACCCCTTCATCTCTGGAATCAGCCTGGTAAACGATGTCAATAAATTCTTTCCTATGAAGATGTGCTGTAGTATGCTTCTAGGGGCAGTTGTAAATGTTGTTCTTGTATAAAAATTACTCTTAATTCCTTTGAATGAAAGTTTGTAATTCATTGGAAGTAGTGATCCTACTTGCCTTATCATTCTCATGCACAATTTGACAAGGATGATCAGTAAAGAACTCTGACTGGAGACAAGAACAACTGTCCTCCAATAGACTGAATGCAATATCAGCGGATGAGGCAGCAAATTTTGGAAATAATGTATAAGCAAAAGGGTGAAAGATTACAGTAACTAGATAGGAATGTGGAATTGTAGTTACTGTAAGACCTGCCACAATCTCATTGAAGGACAGAGTGTTCTATGTCATACATTATGGCTAAGTTTTGGAAAAAAGAGGTTATTAAACAAAGTTAGAACACATGGGATTGGGGTCAGACAATCGTGTGAGTGAGTGTTTGTTAAGAGCAAAATGCATAGGAAAAAACCATTGCCATCTGGGAAGATTATGGCTAGTTGGTTACTTCAGGGGCTGTTGCTTGTTCGTGATCAGCATCGGAGGGTTGGCTGAGGGGACCAAGTGTGCTTTTGTTTGTTGATGATTAGCAGCACAGTAGCAGAGATAGTAGAAATCTGTTCTGTCTAAGTGGTGTTTACATTTTCTCCCTATGACTTTCTTCAGGTGTTCCAGTTTCTCTCTCCACCCCTACCCCCACCCCCATATTTCAAACATGTGCTGGTTAGTAAATTGTCCCTAATTTGTGTTTGTGCAGTTGAACCTAAAGGGAATCTTTCTAAATAGGGGTAGAGTGAAATGGAATTAATGTCGTATTAATTTAAGTAGGTGCTTGATATTTGATGTGAGTGCTTGATGGATGATGCTGATTTGGTTGAGCAGAAGAGATTGTGTCCACAATCTGATTCTTTGAATCACTGTGAAACAAAGTGATGGTGTATGTTGAGAAGAATGTAGAGAGGTTTCTGAAGATATTAAAGAAAAGATGAAGTGTACGTTAAGTTTATGGCAAACTGGACCTACGCTCCCTTGAGAAGAATATGAGGTGATCTCATTCAAACTTGGGGAAACTCCGACTCCAGTTTATTGAGTAGATGTGGAATTGAGGCTTTCCTTGACTAGAGTAATAATCTCAAAGATGAGCTTGAGTCATTGAGGATTGAGATGAAAAGAAATTTCTTCACCTGATAATTGGTCGATTTTTGAAATTCTGTAGCTGGGAGACTCGAAGTTAGATTACTGAGGGTATTCAATCAAGATGTCAGTGGATTTTCAGATGTCAAGGGAATCACATGAGTGTGGGTTGGTATAGAAAAGTGGCATAGAGATAAAAGATTGTTTTACATGGTGGAGGAGGTGAGGGCAGAATGTCCCACTCCTTGTATTTCTGAAATGATAATTTTGTTGAGTATTATATGTTGGAATGAGCCAAAAATTGACTTATGGTCATCAAGCAACACACAAAAGTTGCTGGTGAACGCTAGGAAGAGGTGCAGTCGACGTTTCAGGCCGAGACCCTTCGTCAGGACCCTTATGGTCATCATTTGAGTTTTAAGTTTTTTATTTTGTTAAAATTTACTGTTGCATTCTTGTGGAAAATATGCACATTGGCGTGCCACATTGTTGTTTGTAAGATCAGTTAGTCAAAGTACTTAAGAACACTCCCTTTTCATCAAATAGTGTAACAGAATCAATTGCTTCCACTAAAATTATTAAGTAGGGTCTTGTCCAAAAGCAAGCTGGCATTCATTTGGTGAAACACTTCATATTAGTGTGTTTTGTGTTTATTTCCTGACTTGGTCCTTGACTGACTGAGCTGAAAGATCAGTTAAACTGCCAAATAGCTTGTCCTTCACTGAATGAGGAGCAAGGTGCGTATAATGGTAAAAGTTCAAATATTCAGGAGTATAACAGAAAATGCTTAAAATACTCAAAGGGTGAGATAGTGCCTTCTATATATTGACTCAATAGACTTTCCTGGACACATTTCACAAATTCTACGCCATCCAAGACCTTAGCACTCTGGTTAGCTCAGTTAATACTGAGGTAATTGGAATCTCCTACTCATACAAGCTTGTGTCAGTTGCTGGACATCTGAAATATACACAATGTAGGAAATACTCAGCAGGTCAGATTGCATGTAACAAGAGAGAAGAGTGCAATTAACATTGAAGATTGTTGAGTTCAGTGTTGAGTCCCAAGAACTATACAATGCTTCAATGCAGATGGTGTTTTACAATCTTACTCTTGGCCTTGTTGGAGGTCAAAGGTCAGACTGGGATGTGGAGTTGCAGCAACAGGCAGCTGGAAAGATGGCATCATTCGTACAAACTGAGCACAGAAACCACCCCCCTCCCCAACTGCATTTGGTGTAGAGGAGATCACTTTGTGAACAGTGACTGTGCTTTGCAAAATTGGCAGAAGTACAAATTGCTGCTTCATCTGAAAGAGCTGTTGGAGGCCTTGAACAGTGGGGAGGGAAGAAGTAAAGGAATTACCTCTCCTGTGGTTGGACAAAAGGAGTTGTGAGAAGGGCAGTGAGTACAGCTGAAGATGGAAGAGTAACTTACGGAGAAGCGGAAGAAACATCAAAACATGTACATTAGAGCTGAAGAAAATGGTAGAAGGTAACTGACTTCTTACCAGCAGTAGCATGAGAGGAGAAGTAAAGTTTGGTGTGGGAGTCTGCACTTGCAGTGGTTATAGGATGCTGAGGTACCTGCGGATGGGAGTGTGCCATAAGAAGCTTTGCAGATGGGAAATTCAGGGAAGTAACAAGACAGAGATGGCCTGTTGGAATGTGGGAGAAAAAAACTAGAGGTGGCATAAAGTGTAAAGCTTCTTGAATTCTGTGAAGCACAGGAAGCAACTCAAATATGAATGTCAGTGTACTGGAAAAAGAGGTGAAGGGAGGGCTCAACTTGGATTAAATCGAGGACTGTTCTGTATTTTCCACAGAGATGGTCTTAAGCTGGGACTCGTGGGTTTCCATAGCTGTACATTTGAGTAGCAAAAAGTACGTGAAATTAAGAAATTGTACAATGTAAGAATCATTTCTGGTAGATCAAGCAATTGTTAGTGGTGCAGAGGAACTGGTGTAGGTGTGGGACAGTGCAGAGGAATTTGATATCCACAGTTTGGTCTTGGAACCTGGGAAATGTCAGTGGTATACTAGAAAACTTGTATTTAAGGGAGGAGGGTAAACTTTAAAGGAAGTGTGTGAAGTAAGTTTTGTTTTTACAAGAACACACACAAAATGCTGGAGGAACTCAGCAGGCCAGCAGCATCTATGGAAAAGAGTGCAGTTGACGTTTCCCCATCCCCTTTTCCCTCCCTCACCTTATCTCCTAGCCTACCTATCGCCTCCCTCTGGTGCTCGTCCCCTCCCCCCACCCTTTTTTTCCTTCCATGGCCTTCTGTCCTCTCCTATCAGACTCCCCCTTCTCCAGTCCCGTATCTCTTTCACCAATCAACTTCCCATCTGTTTACTTCATCCCTGCCCCTTCAGATTCACCTATCATCTTGTGTTTCTCTCTCCCCACCACCATCTTTTAAATCTACTCCTCAGCCTTTTCTCTCCAGTCCTACCTAAGGGTTTTGGCTCGAAACGTCAGCTGTACTCTTTTCCATAGATGCTGCTTGGCCTGCTGAGTTCCTCCAGCATTGTGTGTGTGTTGCTTGGATTTCCAGCATCTGCAGATTTTCTCTTGTTTATGATTTTGTTTTTATGAAGTGTGATAGGTGCCTGCAATGGGCTGGCAGGTGTAGTGGTGGAAACAGATGCCAAAGTAACATTTAAAGGGCTTTTAGGTAGACACATGAATATGTAAGGAATGGAGAGATGTGGATCATTTGCAGGCAGAGGGATTTAGTTGAATTCGTTAAAGGCCTGTTCCTGAACTGTACACTTCCATGCTCTAAGACAGCAGTATGTACATTAGGTGCAAATATACAATAATACGATAACATCACAAATGTATATGGGAGAAAGTTGAACAAAGGAATAGATTCCAAGTAAGAAAAAAAAGTCTTGGGCATCTGCTAGAATAGTTCTGCTTGCAGAAGATAGAAATGGTTAGCTCAGGCAACTGATACAGGAAGTTGTGGAGGAAAGACCTCCGGAGTAATGAGGTCAGTGACAGTTTGGAGACAGCTGATCCTCATTAGAAGGGTCATGACCGAAAAGAGGCACGGAGAAGTTTGAGGGAGCTGGGGTTCAGAATCCACAAAATAGATATTACTGCTCCAAAGCACAAGAGCACCAATCTTGATGATGATGAGTTTGGTCCTTGATAAATAGAATGCAGAAAGTGTAAGTGAAGGACAATTGAGATGGTCTAATTGATGCCTGCAGCTGATGAAGAATAGATCTAGAGAAGGGGCCAGAGGGATGGGTCTACCTGAATAGGGAAGCCAAAAGATAGGGAGAAAGGATTCAGAATGTGAGTTGAAGACTTGTGCTTAAAGAGAACAGCAGCGAGCTGAAAAATAGTTGAAGTTCTCGGGCCCAGAATTTATTGGGACAAAGGTGATGATGAAACTGAAAACTAATAGTTTAGGATTAAAGTGGAGTAAATCAGAAGGGATTGTGATAACATGGTGAAGAATAGTCTGGGAGAGGAATGATGCGGTGGTTAGAGGAAGGTAAGAGGGAGGGAGATCTAGAGAAGTAGCTTGAAGTTGATGAGGTTTGATGTATTTTTGCCTGAAAGGGAGGAAAGAGTTTTATTGAGTCAGAGAGGTACAGCATAGAAACGGTTCCTTCGGCCTAGCCATTTAAATTATCTACTTCAATTGATCTGCATCAGGACAATCCTCCATACCCTGCCATCCATGTATCTATCCATACTTAGTTTAAACGTTGAAATTGACTCTCAAGCACCACTTATGCTGGTAGTTTGTCCCACACTCTTCACCACCCTCCCTTCATGCTCCCCTTAAACTTATCACCTTTTACCCATAACCTATGACCTGTGCTCGTAGTCCCACCCACCCTCAGTGGAAAAAGCCTGCTTGCATTTACCCTATCTATGAAGAAGAAGAAGAAAGCCCTTAACTCTGAGTGGAGTCATTGGGACGCCATCATGATGGCTTTTTTTTTTTAGCAGGCTTTCTTATTTTTACGAGGCCGAGTGGCTAGCTCGACGCTCAACCCAGCATGGATGGAAAGTGTGCAAAGGAGCCGGCTGGATTCGAACTCGGGGGTCTTTGCTCCGAAGTCTGGCGCTGATGCCGCTACGCCACCAGCCGGCGGACCCTATCTATACTCATAATTTTGTATATCATCTGCTCTCAATCTTCTTCGTTTTAAAGAATAAAGTCCACAC